>NW_007727945.1:203302-213621 GCF_000696425.1 Galeopterus variegatus | reverse complement strand
TTTTTTTTTTGTCTGGATGGGAATTTTCATCTTCTCTAAACTACTGAGCTTTGAGTGGGATTCATTAAGATAGGTGATGGGAAGAATTAGGCTCATATACAGAACACAATTTGAAAAATACAAAGGCATTTGAGATGGGTAACATTATTAGTCATTGCACATTTCTGCTTTTCACTTCAATTTTATTAAAATATGGTGAGTCAATAAAAGAATCAGAGTTTTAGAGGAAAAATATATGACTCTTCTCAAGCAACATTAATTATTGCCAATCTGATGTCCACTCAAGTTAGATATGACTTGTAACACATTTGTTAGAGTCATTGGAATGTACATGAACAAAACAATTAAAAATGAAAAATCCAAGATGACAAGAAACAAATAATAGAGTTAACTGAGAAAAACTGTGCTATCTTGATTTTTTTTTTCAGCAAGAGGGATTAGTCCCTGACAAAAGCAAAATGCTATGTTTTTAAAAAGTCTTTATTATTGTAGGCAAAACAATCACCTGGACCAAATAACCTGATAAATTGCAGAGGAATAATATAGCTAATTGAAAAATGAATCTTTAATTCTAAACAGCAAATATTAGCTTATTATTCAAAAATCTCATAAAATTTATGTTGCAACTTCTAAAACACCCTACCAATTTACAGATATAATAAATATTTATTTGCTTATGATTTTTATACCTCATGTCAACATCCAAGGCACACTTACTCATACACAATGTTTTGCCTTCTATTGAAGATAGTACAAGTACTTTATGATAGTGATAGACATTATTCATTTATTGATACTACAGTAATGAGGTGCAAACTAAACAGAATCAAGATGAAAGCATATAGCTATTGAAATAATTTGTGGGAATTGCCTTGCAAGACACCAGGCAATTACTTGGGCAAATAAATGATGTATATGGAATATATAGGGATTCCTATGTCATTGTGAAGAAAAATTTAGATTTAGTTTGCTGGAGGAGGAGTAAAAATTACCATAATAGTAGACATAAGACTAAATGCAGTATACAAAATCTACACACATTATTCAGTGGTGTTTTTATACACTAACAACAATCTAACTAAAAAAGAAATTAAGAAATTATCCCATTTATAATGGCATCAAAAATACTTAGAAATAAATTTAACCAAGGAGGGAAATAATCTGTACACTGAAAACTATAAGACATCAATGGAAAAATTTTTTAAAAAGACACGAAGTTTGTGGGAAAATATAATTAAAAGATAATACAAATCTTTCCATGAACTTTTTGAAGACCCCTTTATGGAATGTCTTTGGTTGCTGATATTTCTATATGTTTTTACTTAGGGATTGCAATTGTATATTATACAAAATGTAATACAAATTTTAAAATGTGGAATAATTTTAAAATAGACTTTTTAAAATGAGTATGCAAAGATTTTGATACTTGGGGAAACACAATTTCTCTGTTGCCACATTAGAAAGAAAATAGCACTTCCTCCAGGTGTACTTATGAAAATGATCTAGCATACTGTTGAAAAAGAAATGGAGGTAACATTTTACGTCTTAAAAATGCAGGCATTCTTTGCAAGCTTACAAACCTTTTGCTCTCAAATCTAGAATAGACAATATGCTGTGAAGTTAAAAACTCTGATTTGAATCTTAAAAAGTGGTTATGAAATATTAGCACTGAAATTTAATTATATTAATTTAAAGTATGGTCTTATTTTTCTTTTTTTAATGATTTTTTCTTCTGTTGAAAGAAAACTGAGGCATGCAGTGTAACAATATTTTGGTGAAAAGTTGTAGATGCTTGAAAAAACTCTACACCTTTACATTTAAATCACGATATTTTATGTCATAGTACCCATATTATTTGTAGTAGTGTCAACAATGTTTAGAGCAAAAAAGAAAAACAGGGGGGCCCAAAATGGTGTTCATGCTTGATTAGAATACGTTATTATGTGTCTTTACAATATTGATTTAAATTTTCAAAATATGATTGTTTATCTGCTAAGTGGTGGTAATAGTCTCTGCTTTCTCTACATCATAAAGTGTTATAACTTTAAATGAGATCATGTATGTGAATATATGTGAATTATAAACTAAAAAGCACTAACTTGATTTTTTTTTCTCTGTTTGGATTGTCTTTTCCCTTTATAGTAAAAAGGGGAAGTTGAAATTCAGAAAAATAAACAATTACTATAATACCAAATCATTCTTACTTTGTATTATGAAATTTAAAATAATTTCTAATGTAGCCTGACACCAACCTGTCGCATTCTGTTCAGTGTTTGATATCGTTCAATGGCAGAGCTTTGATCTCCAGTACAACACCTTCTAACCTTTTATAACAAAGCAAAACATCATGTCTGATATATTGCAAATGACATCTGGACTCTTGATATCTAAAAATTAACGTGTTTTAGTTCAAAAGAAAACACTAGTACTTACTATGCATTTGGATATACAGTACTATAATATAATATACACAGTGAAGATAAATAGATATAGACAAATGAAAGAAAGGAAGGAAGGGAGGAAATTATACATATGTATATGTTTCCTTACATGTCTACATACTGTCTGCATGTACACACCTGTATATATAATTATGTACTAATGATAAGTTAGTTGCTCTCTGTATCTCTCTGTATTTGTCAGCTTTATTCGTAATTTATTATTGATAAAAGTAAGCCTTATGGGAAAAAATCACTTTGGCATTTAGATTCCTACTGGGGATTAAATAATCTACTTATTTGGGCTGGCTGGTAATAAACTAAATTGGTTAAAGCATAGTGCTGATAACAGTAAGGTGTGGGGTTGCATTCCTGTACAAACTGCCAAGAAAGAAAGAAAAGAAAAAAAAGAAAGAAAGAAAAGAAAAAAAAAATCTACTCACCATAAAGAAGGTGAAGGTAAAAACTAATTAGTAATTATACCTTGTAAACATTTTCAAATTAAAGCTACTTGGTAGACATAAGGTCTTATCATAAAAATGTTATTTTTTTAAAAAATACTAAACAAGAATCATCCAATATCACATTTAGAACTCAATTATTTCAAAATAATTTAAGACAAATCTGTAGTGAGATTTCCATCAAGAGATTATAGATAGCCAAAATGATTTGACATCCTTTATCTATTTTATAAAGTGTTGGATCTAGTGTTGATAATCATTGAGACAGCTTCTCCTAGTGTATCAATGATTCATTTGAAGAAGTTAAGTGCTTTCCGGAAACTTTACTTTTTCAGGAGACAAGGATATCATTTAGCAAGTGGTTACTGCCTCCCTTAAAAAAAGCCCATTACACCCGTCATGTATCATATGTCAGGTAAATATAGTTCTTATTTTGTTGATTGCGCCAGAAAGATTAAGAAACTTTCCAAAAGAAGATAAAATAAAGCAGTAAAGAACTGGGTCCAAAAATGAGTCTACTGCCACCCTGAAGTGCTTAGTAATGTGCTCCCTTTATGTTAGCCAACTTCACTTCAACATACCACCATATTTCACCGCATCTGTCGATCCACAACGAGAGTCAAAGCAGTAAGAAATGTGTTCTTCATTGTCGATCAGAGAAGCCAGTTACAACTTCTATTAAATCCCTGTCTAAGCCAGTGAAGTGCAAGACAAGCAAAAAAGTCACTTCTCCAGGGTATGCCTTATCAGCAAGATTTGACAACTTACAAAGAATTGTCTGAAATGGATGACCATGATCATTTTGTGTCTATCATACAAGTGTTAAATGGATATGTGCTACATACATACTACAAGAATGAGGAAGACTTTTTTAAATTGTTGGATCAAAATGATATTAATAGCCTTTTAACCTCATGAACAGATGTGACAGGCAATCCTAACTTTTAACTTAATCTATGCAAACAAAAGTAAAATTTAAATATCGTTTTATTGTTTCTAACTTCTATAGTACATTCATCTATATTTTATAAATCAATTTTGAACAAGAATTAATTTTTATTTTAAAACACATGCACTTGAACCAGTTCAGAAACTCTGTAATTCCACAGTTTCTGATACAAAAGAAGACAGAAACTTGATGATTTAGAATCTACCAATTACATTTGTCATTTAAATTATGCAACAAATTGGGTCATTGAAACTAAACAATAACTTATTGTAAGGAAGGAAATGACACTGGATATCAATTTTATTATTATTGCAAAAGGTTTAAATAATACACTTACTTCTAGAAAATAAAATTTAATCTATACAAATTATATTTTCTATAGATACCATCAGAAGCATGATTTTGAACTTATGAATTACACAATCCTGATTCTGACAGCTTTCTTTAAGTGGATGATAAAGTGATGATTGACATAAATAGAAATAACAGAAATCTTGATCTCTAAATTTCATTTCAATTTCACTTCTGAAGACCAATCATTCTGTTTTCTATGAAATATATTGCTTTTTGTGATTTTAGAGAAGAATTTTTACGGTGAAGCCAAATTTTGCTTTTGGGGGCAAGAACCATGATTTATGGAACAAGATGTATATCACAGTGGTCTTGATAGCAAATTATAAAATTAGAATGAGTATAAATATGCAACAACTTAGAAATGAGTTCAGAAAAACTTCATCAGAACAACTTATCATTATCTCATACCAAAAGAAAATCTCAAAAGTTATAGGCAGATTTGTTAGTTGTAACTAAAATATCTTTCTAGAACTAGTTATGAGAAATTTTACTTAGTAATGATTAAATGTTATTCTCATAGATACGGAGTTCCACAATCAAGTAAAAAAAAGTGTCATATATTTATGTCCTCTGTCAGCTCAAAAGTCTTTAAAGAAAAGACAACCCAGTAGCAAAGAACACATCTAGCTTCCAGATCCTGGTTTCTAGTATCAGCTTCCATTAAAAGGAACCAAGGATCCTTGGAGAAATGGCTGATTCTAGACTGGGGCAAGAAATACACAAGAGGATGGAGCATCTGGTAGTGCCAGAAAGTAAAGACATGCTAAAAAAAAAGAAAGAAAGAAAGAAAGAAAACCACACATGTCAAATGACCACAGAGCCAAATAAAATAGTTCTCAATGGCCAAAGCTGAAAATTTTGAGAAACAAAATGAAGCACACATAGTATTGGACTGTAATCCAAAATATAAAAAGTATATCCTTGTGTCCATACTGATATAAAGTTTGAGTGAATTAATAGATGGGAGAGAGAGACAAATCCTCCATTCAGAAGAGTTTAAAATAATTTATGTAGAAAAAAAACACTATGGAATGCAGGAAAGAAAAAAATAAGAATGACTTTACAGTGAATAAAGGTAACAAAATTACCTCTGTCACATAATCAAGATCAACATCAACTATTAGAATCCATGTTGATAGGATGTACTCTGGATATAGTGTAATAAAAATAGCACTTCACCTTTGTAGTCTTCTTCCCTATAACATGTAGCATCAGTCCTATCATGAAAAAAACCTTGAAACAAATTCTGATAGAGGCATCCTATAAAATGTTTGACTATTATTCCTCAAAACTATCAAGGTAACGAAAGCCAAGGAAAGTCTGAGAAATTGGAGCAAAGAAGAGCCATAGCAGACATAACCACTAAATGCAATGTGGTACCTTGGATGGGATTCTGGAACATAAAAAGAACATTATGTAAAAACTAAGGACATATGAATAATTTGTAGTCTTAAGTTAACTATGTATCAATATTGGTTTATTAATTATACCAAAATCTTAAAGTAAGATGTTAATAAGAGGGAAAATTATGGAAACTCTTATACTATCTTCTTAAATTTTCCATAAGTCTAAAACTGTTTTAAAAAATAAAGTTTACAACAAATGTGAAAATAATAATGTTTGAAAATTTTCAGCCTAGGTGCTTAATAAATATAAGACATTGAGAAATATAGCAGACTGATTCATGAGACTAAAGATTTCTGATGTTTTTGCCCTCAATAATTTTGGTGGGTATCTTCTAGAAAATATTTGCCATAAAAATATCTGAGTTTAAGAATGACTTGATAAGACTTTAATTCAGTAATTCTAGTGTTATTCTACATGAACTGGATTATTTTCGATAAGCTATCAATGAAGATCTGAACATATTTGGTTAACTCCACTTTATGTCAAATCTCAGATAATGGTAAAGATTTTCAAAGCGAAAGAAATCAGTGACTAGGAAATTGGGAGGAGGGCAATAGGTTAGGTCTTTTGACAAAACTATAAAATCTTGGAGATTAATAGCAGAACTGTCCTTTAAGTAGATAAGTATGGAGGCCAAGACTGGAGAGAACCTCCCCCTTTCTAGCCAACAGGTGAAAAAACACAGGAATGGGAAGGCAGCAGCAATGTGGTGAAAAACTGTCTGGATCTCATATAATTGATTCTGTTTATGCAATTTGTACACTGACCACGTCTCCCCTCCAATTCAAAGCCATTGCAATTTACTTATTTATTCTATTCATTATAAAACTTGAGGAATGCTCTCTATAAATGATAATAATTATAAGCTCCAACTGGACTAGGGTTTCCAGTGGAGCTATCAGTGTCACAGAGCAATGCCCTCGTTTTTTGCCTTGGGGTGAGAGGAGCAACTGTGTGCCTGCTACCTCGTCCGAGTTGTGTCCAAGGAGCTGCCCCATCCACATACACAGATACAGTCAAACCTCACTTTCAGCTAAGAATCCTACGGAGGAAATAGATCTACAAAATGTCCACTTCAGCCAACCACCATGATTAATCCACGTGGTCCTTCCTTCAGAATAATTTAGAGAGAGAAGGGGAGAAGAACACAAAACACAAGGACTAAATGATAAACAAGATTCAAATAAAACAAAACCAGACAAATTGCAAAGGNAACAGGTGAAAAAACACAGGAATGGGAAGGCAGCAGCAATGTGGTGAAAAACTGTCTGGATATCATATAATTGATTCTGTTTATGCAATTTGTACACTGACCACATCTCCCCTCCAATTCAAAGCCATTGCAATTTATTTATTTATTTTATTCATTATAAAACTTGAGGAATGCTCTCTATAAATGATAATAATTATAAGCTCCAACTGGACTAGGGTTTCCAGTGGAGCTATCAGTGTCACAGAGCAATGCCCTCATTTTTTGCCTTGGGGTGAGAGGAGCAACTGTGTGCCTGCTACCTCGTCCGAGTTGTGTCCAAGGAGCTGCCCCATCCACATACATAGATACAGTCAAACCTCACTTTCAGCTAAGAATCCTACTGAGGAAATAGATCTACAAAATGTCCACTTCAGCCAACCACCATGATTAATCCACATGGTCCTTCATTCAGAATAATTTAGAGAGAGAAGGGGAGAAGAACACAGAACACAAGGACTAAATGATAAACAAGATTCAAATAAAACAAAACCAGACAAATTGCAAAGGAAAATAAAAGACCAATTGACTCTCAAGGGAACACAGGTTAAGTCAAGGCCAATAAAATAAACTTAGAATTTTCAGTTTTCTTAATTAGTTTCCTCAGAGACCTGAGGAGGTACTGTTCGTGAGTCTGAGGAAACATTCACTTTCATAGGGTGCTAGCGGCAGCGAATACTGGTGTAATCTGTAGGGAGGAGTATTTGGCAGTGCATGGAAAATTGCACACATGTTTACCCTTTGACTCAGAAATGGTACTTTTAGGAATCTCTGCCAAAGACATATGAGAAAAGTGTGAAGTGATACAATCACAAGACTATTGTTTACATTATCTGTTACAGCAAAAGAGTGGAAACAGCCCAAATGCCCCTCAGTAAGGAACATTTTAAATAAACTGCATACATTCTTTACAAAGAAACATATGGGACATTAAAAGTAGTAAGGATAGTTTTTTTTCCATTTTAGAAAAAAAAGGTCATTGGAATTTTGATGGGGATTGCATTGAATCTGTAGATCACTTTGGATAGTATGGACATTTTCACAATGTTAATTCTTCCAATCCAAGAGTATGGGATCTCTTTCCATCTTCTTGTGTCCTCTTTAATTTCTCTCCACAGTGGTTTGTAGCTCTCATTATAGAGATTTTGCACATCCTTGGTTAACTTTATTCCTAAGTATTTTATTATTATTATTTTTTTTGACTCATTATAGAGATTTTGCACATCCTTGGTTAACTTTATTCCTAAGTATTTTATTATTATTATTATTTTTTTTTTGGTGACTGTTGTAAATGGGCTAGCTTTCTTGATTTCTTTTTCTGCATTTTCACTGTTGGAGTATTGAAATGCAGAAAGAGAAATACCACATGTTCTCGCTTATTTGTGGGAGCTAAAAATAAATAAATAAATACACAAACAAACAGGGGGGTGTAGAAGAAGACACAACAATCACAATTCCTTGAGCTTATTAGGACAAGTGACCAGATATGATGTTGATGGAGGGGGGAGAGGGACTGGGGAGGAAGGATTCAGTAAAGGGACATGAAAATCAACTACACTGCACATTGATAAAATAAAATAAAATAAAAATAAATAAATAAAATGCTACCAGTCAAAAAAGTTAAAAAGGTAGTAAGGAAGAGTTATACCCATCTCTGTAGTCATCTCCAGAACATATTAAGTTTTTTTTTTTTAAAAAAAGCAAGCTTCAGAAGAACCTTATGCGTGTGTGTGTGTGTGTATATGTGTATGTGTGTGTGTATATGTGTATGTGTGTATAAATAAATTGAGCATGTGATATACATATGTGTGTATGTGTGTGTATATGCGTGCATACTTATTTAAAAAGAAATAAGTAAAAGATAAAAAAAAATTACAAATGGTTACCAACAGGGAGAAAGCATGAAGATAGTCATAGGGATGGAAACTAGATCTCTTGATTTCATAATTTTGACTCTGGAAACTAATAAATTTTTACTTAATAAGGATTTAAAAAGAAAATAATGAATACATAGGAATAATTTTTAAAAGCAAATTTACTCGCATGTGCATTCAGTTGCTGTCATATCCACATAGAGAATAATTTCATCAGTTTTAAAACACAGAATTTTTACAGTATATTTCCAGTTAGAGATATTCTAAGGGAAGAAAAAAGAAACACGGAGAAGTTTTAAACTGATATTTTTATTGTATGAAAAAGAAATAAGAATTATGTTAAGAGCATTAGGAACCAGATTTTCAACATAAGAAAAATAAATACAAATATAAAATGAAAGAAATCAGGTTAAAATGATGTGATTTTTAATTTGATTTAGAAACACTACTATAAGCACATACTACATTTTTCTCGTACTTAGAAAAAAATCAATGAAAACTTAAAAGCAATGAGTACACTTATGGTCAAGATTGTTGTTGCTGAATATTATTTTCCATAAAATAAAGTAAGGCTTTCTAGAGAAAGGGTTAATTCCAGATCTGTGGCAGGAAATATGCAAGATAAGCTTGAGACATAAAGATAAGCTTGAGACATATTGTTGTACCTAAAAGTAAAGAAGCTAATATCCTGATGTTATGTGTAAAGGACACAGGAACCAACTTGAAGGACCCAAACATAACATAATTTGAGCATTAAAAGAACTAATAAAGATAATGGAATGAAATACATCTGATATGTAAAACAACAATGAATTTATTAATCCCTTGGTTGATTGTTAAGGCACAAACTCATTATTCTAAAAATTGATGAACTAAGAGAAAGAATCAAACATTCATCATGACATTCAGTTATGGACTATATTCAATTTATCTAAGTAGTTGGTCTAGGAAATTTCTTCTTTCAAATTCAAGTAGTCTGGAAAATTTCTTCATCAATAATTTATCATAGCTATTAAATACAGAAGAAATAATAGAATTAGAGTTATCATTTGCCATTTCTAATAAAATAGTGAAGCCACATTTGACCATGGCTGTTAAAACCAGTAGCTGAAAATTTGATGTAGACTTTCATAACAGATGAATCAGGTGACGGACTGTGTGTCTATTAAAGCCTTTGGAGCTAACTATCAATTCATAGCACAATTTGTGGATAAAGAAAGATAATGACAGCAACTAGAGAATGCAACTATAAAATTTTAATATACAAAAGATTTTAACATACAAATGGAAATGACTTGGTTTTTCAGCAAATAAATGGCAAGAAATAAAATAGGAGAGGGCAAGTATTACAGAGTCCAAGAATTTTATATGCCAAATACAATGTGTGTACTTTGTTCCAACCCTAAATTGAACAACAAAAAAAATAGATATAGATATTTTTGAGGTAGTCAGTGTAAACTGAGAATGAGCTGGTTACTAATAATATTAAGAAATTGCTGTTAATTTTGTTGAGTGTGATTATGACATATTTTTGTCTATTTAAGGCTTTATCTCTTAGAGATACTTACAAAAGTAACTTTCAGTGAG
>NW_007727945.1:199619-203267 GCF_000696425.1 Galeopterus variegatus | reverse complement strand
TATTTTTGTCTATTTAAGGCTTTATCTCTTAGAGATACTTACAAAAGTAACTTTCAGTGAGATTATAATGTATCTGTTTAGGACTTTCTTTAATATATCCCCAAATCCCCAAAACAACAATAAATGTGAAGAGCTTGGTGATGAAATAAAAAACAGCAAAATATTCAACCTGGGTAATGGATAGATGGGGGTTAAATTTATTACTCATTCTACTTTTGAGAATTTTCCATAAAAACATAATATAAAACAAAAGTTAAGCAAACAGTTCAAGTGATCCTCCAGGAAACATGAATTCATGACACCAGGAGATAACCTTAAAATTTTATAATTAGTTCCCTCCAAGAGATCTTCAAAGATATTTTATATGTAAATGATTTGCTAGCAATTAGGGGGGTAAAAACATGAATGCAGGAACAATTGATTTGATAGAAAATCTAGAAGATAAAAAAAATATGAAGAATTCAATGCAAGGAAAAAGTAATAGAAAACATAAGAGAAAAGTTAAGATTATGGAAAGTCAAAATCCAGGAATTATAAAATCTATCAAATTAGAATACTCTAAAGAGAGAAAATACTGATGCAGCAAACACTATTGATTGCCTACACAAAGAGCTATTTAATTATTTTCATCCAATTAATCAAAAATAATACAAGGAGTTCTTTGGCTCAATAAAAGTCTGGAGATTTTAAGTTGCTGGCAAACAAAGTGCAAAGAAGTAGACATGAGGAAAGAACCAGACATAGATATAGACAGCTGACATTTAAGAACACCAAGGCTAAAGATAGGATTGTAAAATAGTATAAGGAGAAAACAATAAAGTTTATCTACAAAACATTGAGAATCAAACATCTGACCTTTTATTAGTAACATAATGCTATGAGAAATTGGAGTGAAGCCTCCAAATATGAGACAAAATAACTTTGAATCCAGAATTATATATCTGATCAAATCATCATTCAAATGTGAGAAATTAAGGCTTTCTTACACACTAATGCTTAAAAATGTTACTTCTCATAAATTCTTGATAAAAAATGTAAAAATATATTTCAGGGAAATGAAAAACATACCCAAGGAGGTGTATAAATGAACTAACATAGAAGTATGATGACAAAAAATTTCTACAGTGACTGCCATACAGCAAGAAATAACTAGAAAAATCATCTTTTCAAATTAGTGCAGAGTGTCAAAGAACTCTGAGAAGAAGCATATCTCCAAAAATTATGACTAAGACATGGGAGTCATACCTATGACATGCTGAAAGAGGCCTATGTTCCTCACTAATAACAACACATACACACACACACACACACACACACACACACTCCAGACAGAAAGCATAACAAGAAATAATTCAAATATGATGCTAAAGTGCATATGTTATTAAAAATTGCCCAAATGAAGAGGAAGATCATTTGTGCAATTAATTCCCTTTTTCAACCCTACACCAACTGAATCCTTTTTCTGGTTTTTTTTCTATCCTGTTCTATAATCCAGGAAGCACACCTTTATGGATTGCATCATCTGAGCTTTTTCTGATTGACTTTGAGCTGAATGTGGCTAATAGAGGACACTAATAGGAGGACTTTAACACACCACTCTCAGCATTCAACAGACCATCTAAACAAAAAACCAGCAGAGAAATATTGGATTTAACCAACAAGTTATACCAAATGTACTAGACAAACATATACAGAACATTTCATTGAACAATGACATAACATACTTTCTTCTTATCAGCATATGGAACATTCTCCAGGATAGACAACACATTAGGTCACAAATTAAGTCTTAACAAATTATAAAAGATTGAAATCATATCAACTATATTTTCAGACCACAGTGAAATAAAATTAGAAATTAACAACAACCAAAACTATGAAAACAATACAAATCCATGGAAATCAAACAAAATGCTCCTTAATGACCAGTGGATCGAAGAAGAATTAAAGCAGGAAATCAAAAAATTCCTTGAAATGAATGAAAATATAAGTACAACTTACCAAAATCTATAGGAATACTGCAAAAGCAGTATTGAGGGAAGTTGTCATAAGTACTTACATCAGAAGAATAGAAGACTTCAAATAAACAACCTAACATTAAATCTCAAAGAACTAGAAACACAAGAACTATCTTATCCCAAAACTAGTAGACCAAAAGAAATAATTAAGATCGGAGCAGAACTAAATGAAATAGAGACCAAAAGAATGATACAAAAAATCCATGAAACAAAACATTGCTTTTTTGAGAGAATAAACAAAATAGACAAACCATTGGTCAGAGTAACTAAAAAAGGAAAAGAGAAGTCCCAAATAGAATCAGAAATGAAAAGGAGACATTACAACTGATATACAGAAATACAAAGAATCATTAGAGACTGCTATGAACAACTATGTGCCAACAAATCTGAAAATCTGGAGGAAATGGATTGATTTTTGGACACATACAAACTACCAAGACTGAACCAATAAGAAATACAAAACCTGAACAGACCAATAACAAGCAATGAGATTGATGCACTAATTAGCAGTCTCCCAACAAAGAAAAGCCCAGGACCAGATGTCTTCACTGCTGAATTCTACCAAACCTTTAAAGAATAATTAACACCAATCCTTCTTAAACTATTCGAAAAAATCAAAACAGAGGCCATTCTCCCAAATTCATTCTATGAGGCCAGCATCACCTGAAACCAAAACCAGATAAAGACACACACAAAAAAAGAAAGCTACAAGCCAATATTCTTGATAAACATAGACACAAAAATCCTCAACAAGATATTAGCTAACAGAATAGAATAGCACATCAAAAAGATTATACACCTTGATCAAGTGGGATTCATCCCAGGGATGGAAGGATGGTTCAACAGAAATAAATCAATAAATGTGATACACCACATCAACAAAAGCAAAAACAAAACCCGTGTGATTATCTCAGTAGAGGCAGAAAAAGCATTTGACAAAATTCAACATCCTTTCATGATAAAGACCCTCAACAAATTAGGTATAGAAAAAAAAATGGCAACACAATAAAAGCCATATATGACATTCCCACCACCAACATCATCTGGAATGGGGAAATACTGAAAGCTTTTGCTTTAAGAACAGGAACAAGACAAGGATGCACATCCTCACGATTCCTATTTAACATAGTACTGGAAGTAATAGCCAGAACAATCAGGCAAGAGAAAGAAATAAAGGGCATCCAAATAGGAAAAGACAAATCCAAATTGTCAGTTTGCAGATGACATAAACCTATGTATAGAAAAACCTATAACCTCTACCAAAAAACCCTAGAGCTGATAAACAAATTCAATAAAGCTGCAGGATACAAAGTCAATACACAAAAATCAGTAATACCAACAATGAGCAAGCAGAAAAAGAAACCAAGAAAGCAAGAGCTTTTCCAATAGCTACCAAAAGAATAAAATACCTAGAAATAAATTTAACCAAAGAGGTGAAAGATCTCTACAATGGAAACTACAAAAATCTGCTGAAAGAAATTAAAGAAGACACCCAAAGATGGAAAGACATCCCATGTTCATGGTGTTAGAAGAATTAACTTGTGAAAATGTCCATACTACCCAAAGAGGTCTATAGATTCAATGCAATCCCTATCAAAATACCAATGACATTCTTCACAGAAATAGAAAA
>NW_007727945.1:198524-199313 GCF_000696425.1 Galeopterus variegatus | reverse complement strand
ATCCCTATCAAAATACCAATGACATTCTTCACAGAAATAGAAAAAACAATCCTAACATTCACGTGGAACAAAAGACCCTGAATGGCAAAAGCAATCCTAAGCAATAAATAACCAAAATCATCAATGGACATTTAGATTGGTTCTATCACCTGGCTATTGTAAAAAGAGCTGCAATAAACATGGGAGTTCAAGTATCCCTTCAACCTGATGTTTTCAAATCCTCTACGTACATCCCCAGTAGTGGGATCACTAGATCAAATGGAAGTTCTATCTGTAGTTGTTTAAGGAACCTCCATACTGTTCTCCATAGTGGGTGTACGAATTTACAGTCCCAACAACAGTGCAGGAGGAATGTCCATTGATGGATGACTGGATAAAGAAACTGTGGTATATATTCATGATGGAATACTACTCAGCTATAAAAAAGAATGAAATTCTGCCATTCACAGAAACATGGAAGAGCTTGGAGAAAATTACATTAAACCATGGATGAGCTTGGAGAAAATTACATTAAGTGTAATAAGCCAGACAAAGAAAGAGAAACACTACACATCCTCACACATAAGTGGGAGTTAAGAAACAAAGAAAGGAAGAAAGGCCATAATAAAACATTGAACTTTCAGAAGGAGAGAACAGACCTGTGGTTACTACAAAGTGGAGGGGAGAGGGATATGGAGTAATTACAAAAAGTAATTATAATTTGTAATGATGAACATACTAATAATATTGATTGATCAACACATACAGTACACAAAAACTGAGTCAACTCTGTACCCCATAAACGTGTTT
>NW_007727945.1:169603-197214 GCF_000696425.1 Galeopterus variegatus | reverse complement strand
ATTGAAGCATGATTATACATGTCTGTGGGGTACAGAGTTAACTATCGGTATTTGTGTACCAGATGAGATGACCAAATCAGGATTATGAGCATATTCATCATTACAAAATGTAATTATTCTTGGTATCCATTACCCAATTTCTCCCTAACCCCTGTTACAAAGACTATAGGGTGTTTGTGCTAGCTCTTTCTGATTGCTAAAAAGCGTATAAAAAAAATTTAAAATAATTTCAAGGCCTTAAACTTTCAATCCAAGACAAGGTAGAGAAGTAAAAAACTCCCATGTCAGTATTAGAAAAAAAAAAATCTCTTCTCTTCTAGAAACAGGTAGTCAGACATGGCTGAAGATGATTGTAGCAAAGTTGTAATACCAGTTAAAGGAACAAGTTGACTAAAGTTCATATGCTAAGGTTAAGATACTGATTTTGAAGGATTAGGATCCTGAGACCTGTAATTGGGACATTTGGACAGAAAAGGACTAAACTTAACCTACAGATCATCTTATAAACTCCACACATCTGGAAGCAATTTCTCCCTCCCTTTCAAAAGAAACCAGCTCACCCCAGCATAGAGACCTTTCAAGGATTTCACTGGGAGCACTGGCTCACAGTCTCCCCATTCTTTTCGAGACCCATATATCATCAACCCTCTTTGCCTCAGAACCCCTAATGAAAGTTAATCTCATCATGTCCCAGAGTGAAAACTGCAATGTCAGTTCTGAAAGGAAGTAGAGTATTCCAAAAACTGCAGGGTCTAGATAGTTTGTTTCAGCAGGATTCTAGGCTGGGAATGGATTTTACAGGCATTGGATCCAAGAAGATTAAATGTTAAGACTGGGTCACGTAATCAGCTGGGACTTGAGATTTAATGTGTAAGCATGTGGGAATGACTATAAAAGCTTGTTTGGTTAGTTCATTGAAGCTTAAATTCAAAAGCTGCCCTCTAGTTAATGAGTCTCAGCTGCCAGAACTTCCCTAGAGAGAAATATTAATGCCTCAGAGAAGGACCAGAAAAATCCTTGAAAAATTTTGAAGTGGCTGTTTTCTTTAGGTGGAAGACGAAAGTGAAAGATGATGCAGTAGAACTCTGCTGTCTGATTTCCACAGGTCCCTGGAATAGCAAAAGGCAGGTAGAATTACTTAGTTGTCAAAAGAAGTATCACTTGAACCACAGTTACCTCTGTAGGTCACAGGGGCAGAAAGGTAACGGCAGTGTTCTGGCACTCAGGTTTATATGTTAGTATCTAAGTCATGAGTAACTAGAAATTAGAAATCCAGCTCATAATGGGTATTCAGGCCCTCCTACACAGCTCCCAAATATAAACTGTTTCACAGTCCTTGATTGAAAAGATAGTCATTCTAAATAATAATATAAGAAGTTAAAACTAAAATGAGATATCATCAGTAATCATTATATTGTTTAAATTCAAAATCATAACAATTCCAAACTTTAGTAAAGTTGTTGCAAGGGAGTTATATACTCTCACATATTGATAGTGAAGTTGTAAATTTCTATCATGCATTTAAAGGAGTAATTTGATAATATTTTTTATGTTAAAAACATTTATAAAGCACAAAATTGTTAATGCTAATTGTATGGATATTCTTCTGAGCATATGCAAAATTTTATAACAGCCAACAAAAACAATGAAAATGAAATAAACTAAATATTTATCAATGTCTGGTTGGACAAACAATTACATCATATTCAGTCCAACGAGTTTATATAGCAATCCAACTGAAAAACATATAATCTATATGTTTCATAAACTAATAACACCATACTTAAGTAAAACACAAATTTTTAAGTAATACAGAAAATATTATATGCATGCACATTTAAAAAAATAAAAGTGTTAATGATTGTTTATCCATACTTACAAAGGGATGAGCCTGATACACATCAACTGTAGGATCATTGTTTTGCCTGGGAAGGTAGAAAGGAGGGGAAATAGGGAGAAGAATTCAAGTGTGTCAATAACATTGTCTTTAAAAAGCATTAGAAGTAAAACAAAAATATAAATAAATAAATAAATAAATAAATAGAAAGATACAACAATAAAAATAATATGCTGAACATTCAAAAGGAGAGAACAGAACTGAGGTTACCAGAGGTGGGGAAGTGAGAAGGTGGCAAAAGGTAAAAGAGGAATTGGTAAAGGGACATGAAAAATGATTACATTGTGTATTGTTGAGTATATTAATTATCCTGATTTGAGCATCACATGTTTCACACAGGTTTCAATGTTCAGCTCTGTATCCCAAAGATATGTACAATCAACTGTTATAATAAAAAACATTTAATTTTTAAAAAATCATTTAGAAGTAAAGAATAAAAACAATGTTTAGTTAATCTGGCAAATAGTAAATAGATGTCTTTTGTGTCATTATTTTTACTTTTCTGCATCTATGATTTTTAAAAATGTCCTTTGTTGTTGTTATTGATTGTGGTTAAAAAAAATCATAGCATGAGATCTACTCTCTTGAAAATTTAAGTTTACAGTAGAGTATTGTTAACTGTAAGCCTAATGCTTTACAACAGATCTCTAGAGATTTGTCAGCTTGAATGACAGCTTTAATTATAATATTTATTCAATTAATTTCTATAGTCCTTTATTATCAGTTGACATTTCCAAATTTCTAACAGCAGACTGGATATCAAGTGGACATTTGACATTTTGCAGGTACCACAAACTTATATATAATGTAAAATGTCTCTTTCATCAAACACACACCTCGTTTTGTTTCTGTTTCTGTTGATGGCACATTTTCTTTGTTACTTGGTTCACCATTTCCAGCCTATGTATAAGCATCTTTTTTCCTTCGCTCTTTCATATCTGGTGATGTCAAATCTTATTGCATGCATCTTAAATATATGTTTTCTCATGTCTTATCTTTTTCCTTTCAACTGAGGCCTATTTCAAATCCTCTTTATATACACTTATATCATTGACATGGCCTCTTCATTATGTCCTTTACTTAAATCTCTCTCTCTCAACCCATCTAAAAACATAACAGCAAATTTGATCAACTATTTAATGTCCTTAGATTTGAGGATTTGATTTCCTCACTCTAACTATAGAATTTGAATTTAGCCTTGCAAAATTTAGTCTGATCACTAATTAGGATCCTGATTAGCTAATTAGGATCCTTTTATTTCTGATCAAGTAATTAGGATCTGATTAACTAATTATGATCTTTTTATTTCTTAATTTTAACAGAGCATTTACAAAGAAGAAAATCAGGATTGAAAAGAATCTTAAAAACAGGTTTATTTTTCCCTAATAAGTAGTTTTATTAAATTCTCATTTCTATTCAAATCTCTGTGCTTTGAGAACTGGAAGAAAGAAAAAGGGTAAGTAGAAAGAGTGTGTGGTGGTGTGTAGTATGGGTTTATGTGTGTGGATGTATGTGAAATTATTAAAAGAAGTAAACTTAAGATTTTGGGCAACCAGATTTATTCACTAGAAAAGCAGACAGCAGGTCTTTTGAGTTAAAGTGTTTATGGGGGTGCCCTAACCTTTGGGTAAACTTGGTCAAAGTACTTTCTCTCCTTCAGTGCATTAACACAGTGAGTAGTCTGCCTTCGGGTTAAACTAATTAGGATACTAATTAGCTGAGATTTCTCAGGACTGACCACAGGCACTGCCAAAAGCTTTCCCTGGCAGGCCTCACAAGGGAAAGCTGCCCTCCCCGCAGCAGACTTGGCACACAACCAGGGCAGGGAAGTCTCTGAGGTCAAGGATTAGGACCCCCAGGCCAGCCATGCTCTTACACACATTTACATCCCT
This sequence comes from Galeopterus variegatus, assembly GCF_000696425.1. Classification (NCBI taxonomy): domain Eukaryota; kingdom Metazoa; phylum Chordata; class Mammalia; order Dermoptera; family Cynocephalidae; genus Galeopterus; species Galeopterus variegatus. Next base: position 193,425 of record NW_007727945.1, on the reverse strand, counting down.
AACCTCTGTGCCTTCTCTCCTAGTCTTTACTTGAGGCCTTGCACCTAGATCCTCCTCTGCTGAGGCCTCCTTATTAGCAGGGAGGAGGGGAAAACCTTAAAGGCACCTTGCCCCATTTTGACTCAGTACCCAGTAATTTTCCAGTTCTAGCTTTCTACCCCCTTGCCCTCTCCCTGACTTCAGTGTCCATAAAACTGCCTTAGACTTTTGTTTGGGTCTCTCCAACAGTGAGAAAACCCCCACGTCGGTGCTGATCCAGCTGACTCTCAACTGGTGTTCCTCTCCATGGGAGTTCTTCCAAAATGGAACAGAGGGAGTCCGCATTTGCTTTGGTTTTAGGCTCTTGTTTATACCATCACAGTAAGTGATTGAAGGCTTAACTCATTCATTTTTGGCTTGTTGCTATAATCTGCTACTCCAACACCTGACAGCAAAGCGCTCTCTCTCTCTCTCTCTCTCTCTCTCTCGTTCTCTTGCTCTCATAGCTCAGCTGAGCTCCTGACATACAGACGTTGGTGGGGTGAGGGGGAGAGAATACATGATCCCCATCTTCCTCAGGGCTCCTGCTTCATTTTTCTTCTCTGTACTCAGTCCCCTTAAGAGAACATTCATATTATTTTTTATTAGTTCCTCACATTATTAACCTCTGGGCCCTATCTTAAATTTCTAATTTGCTGGATAACATTGCAATGTTTCAGTCAAGTTCCCATTTTGCTGCCATTTAATACTGTTTACTAAAATTTCTTTACACGTTATTTCTTTTAACTTCTAACTAGTGTACAAAACTTTAAATCTTTACTGTGATATAACTGGTATTTTTCCACATAATAATCCCCCGACCATAGTCAACAATACCCTGACAATCCAAAACCTGAAATGGAATCCTTACATGGTTTTGTCAGTGGGAAAACAGGTCCTTGTATAATGGGGACTTTCCTGGAAAAAAAAAAATTATTATGTTTGCTCATTTCCTGCAGAATTAGCTACAAACTCCTCTACCTGTAATTTAAGAAATACTGTAATGTGATCCCAACCCAACTCTTCTAATTTTATTTTACAATTGTAAGATAGGCTCTAGCAAACTGAATTATACTTGGGCTTTATTTGTTCCCAGTCTCTACCAACTGAAATTATAACTGAACTTTAAGATGTGGTTCAAGTTTATCTTCCTTTATAAGCATTTTGTTTCAGTATGTGTTGTGAAAACTAGAATAATTTAATCAGGCCCCCTCACCTTAGTTATGGTTGGGGTTGGTGCGGTGCATTTTTTATAAGCAAATTGTGTGTCTGTGGGTGGAGTTAGTGCACATGTGCAGTGCCACCAATCCAGCTGGCGTCTGCCTCAGGCATCCGCCCATGTGGCCATGCTCTCCAACCTACGGCTCCAAGGACCTTTTTGCCAGTTACCTAGCTCATAGACCTGCATGTGAGGGGACTGGAGACCCAGCCTGGCATGTGAGGTGTATGGGGACCCTGGTATGTGAAGGGTTTGTGACCTAGTCTGTGAATGGGCTTGGGGGTGTGGGTGGTCTTTGAGCTCCAGACCCAGGTGTAGCTCGACAATTGGCCCAGTTGGCAGGATAACAGGCAGGTAAAAGAGACTGACAGTATGAAATCCCATAGAAAATTCTGTATATGTTATAAAACTTATAATATAAATTGCGTCTATGTTATGTGGATACTCGTCAAATTTCCTCTGTTGGATTTTAAGATCCAAAAGGATGAAAAAAGGATTTCATCTTTCTATCCTCTGCATAGTCAAGCACAATGCCTGTTTATGTTGCAGGTGTTGGATATATATATTTAAGGTACAAGGGAAAATCTAGTGATATAGAAAATATCAAGTAGAACATATTAACAATAGTATATCTCAAATGTAATTTTTTTCATGACATGGCTAAAGTTTTGTAGGTAAAGGGAAACTATTACAACAAATAGCTTGGGAAATATTAGCAAAAATATAAATTCTGGACTTCAGAATTCCAAAATGAGTTAACACATAAATAAAAGCTCATAGTTAAACCAAGTGATTATTATTTGTATTTGGTCAAAATGGAATAAGAAGATTTCAATATGTTTTAGATATCAAGCATATCTCATAATCACCATTATATACAAGATATTTGAATTTTTATAATTTTTCTTCATTTAATCAAATGCACCTTGTTCCCAAATGGCTTATTTTTGAAAAGTCAAATATTTAATGCAGGTATAGTATGTAGGATCCTAGAACTCTGGCAGATGGTAGGCAATTTATGATTGGCGGATGGGTGGCCATTTCTTGGTCAGAAAAATGATACTCTGTGAAATCACATGAAGAAAACTGAAGGGAGGTTGTGGATATATTAGAGATAATAAAACCCTTTATGACTGACTGCTATTCTCCAACAGTATATGGAACAGAAGAAATTGAGCATGAAGGTGGAAATTTTGGTTATTTCTAGGTTAGATCCCTAAAAGACTTCTACAAAATATGAAGTTTTGCCTGAAAATAGATATGGTCTGGTTCAAGGGTTTCTAATCCTGTTTTAAATGGCTTTGTCTTTTCCCAGTTCTCTCTTATCTGGTCCAGCTGTCCTCTTCCTTTGTTCTTTGTTCTTCGCTCCTCCCCCAATTAGATAGAGGTCATTGGATAACAGACAACCTGGGCACATCAGTATGGAGCCTTTATGGTTTCCCAGGAAACCTTTTATGTCCTCTGATTTCAGGGAAAACTTCTGTGGAGTATTTTTTAAAAAAGATTTGAAGTCTATTTTCTCTATGTCTGAAGCCTGAACCAACATTTACAAAAGTCGCTCTAAGTAAAGTTTTATTAAGTTTTGGGTATTAAGACATTAGTTAATAGTCTCAAAGAATTGCATTAATAGGATTCTTCCAGAGCTAAGCATGTAGATTTGGATAAGAAGGAAGACATTAACAGGAACATAACTAATTTACACCTTCTCATAGTATGATCAAGTTGAGTGTAGAACAATCTTTAACACTGTAAGAGAAGTTTATTAAAATGAAATACAGAATTTTACTTACCAGTAAATAGCAATATATTCATTCTCCCACATATTTTCAAAATTAATTCAAAATGTCTTTTAAATCTGCACCAATTTAATGGAAAACAAGTAGTAATAATTGTTCACAATTCTTAGGCTTTTTCAGATTCTGAGCAATAAGCCTAATAGAAACCTTATTGGTTAATTCAGTAAGTATAATCTTAACCCCACAAAAATAAATACGTAAATACGTACTTTGCAAATAAGTACTTTGCAAATCATAAAATTGAATTTAATTCAACTTGTGTGGCTAATGTTTGTGGAGTGATTAAAGCATATGCAATGAAGGACTCATTCTCAGTGTTTAAAGACTTTCAATGTAGTTAGGAAGACAATTCATAAATTTGGAAAACAATTATTTTAACATTTTGCTTAATAAATCAATACAGTATTGGAGAGAAACATATATTTCTACAGATATTAGCTGGCAAGGCTTTATAAAATTGATGACAAAATCAAAATTTCATATGATCTCAATAGTTTTGCAAGCTCACAAGTTTTAATTAAGAATAAATGTACATTTGCATCTTGGTTCAAATAAATTTCATGAATTCAGGATCAGAGAGAACATACTTAGCATCATTTGAAAACTACATTAAAATTTTTAGAGAAAAGATGATAGAAAAAATAATAATGGGATTCAATTACTGACATATGCTAACATATTCTTAGATGTTTCATTTATTCATACATTTCTTCAACAATATTTTCAAGGGCCTACTATATGACAAGTGCTTAAAAAATGGGTAGTTTCTGTCATTTAAAAAAGTTGGGTCTGTTGAAGATATGAATATATAAAAAATAATTATATTCCAATATGAAAAGGACAATCTTTAGTAAAATTAAATGAATAAAACCAAGCGAGTCCAGATAAGGTTTACATTTATAAGACTGAGTTAGTCAGGTAAAGGGGATATTCATTTCTTATTTCAGACCAGATCTGCAATATTGAGATTATTTTAAATTAGGTTTTAAAAAGGGATCTTAACACACTAGAATTTATACAGAAGAGGATAACTAGTATAATAAATGAATCTGAAAATTATGCAACAGGAACATTTAAAGGCACGGGATAATTACTCAAGAAACTAATAAATTTTCCTAAAGAAATATATATTTTAAAGAAAACAATAAACTTCTTAAAGATTAAAAATTCTGTTATTGAGAAGAGAAAGTCCATATTTTCAGAGTTGTTACATAAAAAAGAACTAGAATCAATTATTTTATGTTACAGTCAAGGTTCAGTTCAGCATTATGAATAACTTTCTGTTAATTTGGACCTGCCCAACAATAGAATAAGATGATTTATGAAGTGTTCAAGATACAGCAGGATATTAGAAATGATAAGGAAGAAATTTCTGCACTGGCTTATTTTATGATCTACTCAAGGACTGTACGTGATTTTATAATTCTGTTTTATGATGCATTTTATATACTTCTAAATAAGATGCTGAAAAATCCTAAGTAAGATACTGACACTACTAGGTTAAAAAAAACTTTGTAGTTGTAACTCTTGATTATCATTATTAACATTCGTTGTGGTATCAGAGTCTATCGAGTGATACCTTCAGGAGTTCAACATATTAAGAGCATTTGTAGAACACAGGCTGATCTCTAATTGGTGATCCATCTCTCTTATCTCCCACTTCTTTATTATAGCTCAATGTGTTAAACTATCAGGAAAACTTCTAATCTGCTGTCAGGCATGACAAACCAGACAATCAGTCTTGTTAAATCAATAAACTGAACTATGCATAGAGTTCTTAGTCCGTAGTTCTTCATTTGAGTGAGGTCAGTTAAAGTGAGTGAACGTTAGGACAAGTACTTGATTAGCTAAGAGGCCACGTTTTGTTTTCTTACGTATTTATGATTGTGAACCAACTTAGATGCCATTCCAAAGCTTTCATAAATGTTGAGTGACAATGAAGGAAGAAGAGATATTTTTGTGATGTGTGTCTGTATTGGTCTTAAAAATAATTGCAATCTTTATTTTGTTTTGTTTTGTTTGGGTGGATAGAAGTGGGAAAAGTTATTTTAGGCAAATAGAAAATAATTGATAAGAGCAAGGAAGAAATGGAGCAAAGCTGTATATATAATAAGTAGGCCACTCTAACTAAAGCAAAAAGGAAAAAAAGAACAGAATAGGTATGGTGAAAAGGTCAAATTATTGGAGGATGTTTTATGCCAAATGAAACAAAAGTTTGAGCAACATTAATACAAAGGTACTTTAAAAAGATCATGGAAAAATAGAATTTAAAGATAATACAAATCTTTTCATGCTTTTTGAAGTACCCTCATACATATGAATATTTGACATTATACACGCATTCACACATACACACACTATTTTAACTCTCCTTGCTATGTTCACATTTAACAAGATAATATGTAAATGATGCTAAAAAGTTTTAATATTCAAAATTGAAATCAACAGTCCAGTAATTATTAATTTATAGCACCACTCATATTAATAGTGAAAATTGGTTATGTCTGTATTTCTCAATCTTGAATAAAATGAGGACCCTGCTGAGGCATCATATAGATTACATGTGGCAAGAAAGCATCATTTAAATGTTAAGATAACTTCTCTTCTTTTCTCATTATGGCATAAAATGTAATCATGTGATCTTTCTTATAGAGTATTCCATGTGCTGATGAGAAGAATGTATATTCTGTAGTTGTTGGATGAAATGTTCTGTAAATATCTGCCAGGTCCGATTGGTCTGAAGTGTAGTTTAAATTCTGTGTTTCTTTGTTGAATTTTTCCCTGGATGATCTGTTCAATGATGACAGGGGGTATTCAGGTGACACACTATTATTGTATTGGTGTCTATTTCTTTCTTTACATCTAATAGTGTTTGCTTTATATACCTGGCTGCTCCATTGTTGGGTGTATATATATTTATGATTGTTATGTCTTCTTGCTGGATCAATTCATTATATTTATCAATATATGGTGGCCTTCTTTGTCTCTTTATATGATTTTTGGTTTAAAATCTTTTTTTTTTTTTTGTCTTTTTTCATGTCCAGCAACGGATCGCAACCCTCAGCGCTGCACCCGCACCTCGCTCAGCCAGTGAGTGGGAACCGGTCTGTATGTGGGATCCGAACCCTCGGCAGGAGCACCGCCGCGCTCTCAAGTGGCGCACTGTAGCAGTGCGCCACCGGGCCAGCCCCATAAAATCTATTTCATCCAATAGAAGAATAGCTACTCCTCATTTTTTGTTTCCATTTGTGTGGTATATCTTTTTCCATCCCATCACTGTTAGTCTGTGTGCATCTTTACTGGTGAGATGAGTCTCCTGAAGACAGTGTATAGTTGGGTCTTGCTTTTTGATCAAAAAATCCATCAGTTTGTGTCTTTTGAGTGGGGAGTTTAATCCACTTACATGTAGGGTTGTTATTTAGAGGTATTTGTTATATTGCCTTACCCCAGTTAGACTGGCTATAATAAAAAAGATGGAGAATAACAAATGCTGGCAAACATGTGGAGAGAAGGGAACACTCCTACACTGTTGCTGGGCCTGTAAGTGAGTACAACCACTACGGGCAACAGTATAGAGGTTTCTCAAACAACTACAGATTTATCTACCATATGACCCAGCAATCCCACTTCTAGGTATATACCCAAAGGAATGGAAATCTTCATGTTGAAGGGACACCTGCACTCCCAAGTTCACTGCAGCTCTGTTTACAATACCCAAGATATGGAATCAACCTAAGTGTCCATCAGTGGATGACTGGATAAGGAAAATGTGGTACATATACACCATGGAATTCTACTCTGCCATAAAAAAGAATGAAATTCTGCTATTCACAACAACATGGATGAGCTTGGAGAAAATTATGTTGACTGAAATAAACCAGGCACAAAGGGGGAAATACCTCATGTCCTCACTCATAAGTAGGAGCTAAGAGAAAAAGAAGGAAGGCAAGACCGACCATAGCGGTGTATTGTATTTGCAGAGGGAGAGAAAATACCTAAGATTGTGGGGTGGGGGAGGGGAGGGGAGAGTGGGTGGGAGGTCAATAGTTATGAAAAATTAACAAAAATAAAAATATTAGATCAAACCACATGACAGTATTTGCTTGTCAGGTAACCAAATAATTCAGAATTTGCACATATTAATATTTTAGTCAAAGTAAAAAAGGCATCATTTAAATATACATCATTTAAAAGCTGGGTTTCAAGAAACCAGTTTTAGAAAGACTGCTTACTTCAATGATAAGACCAATAACATTCTCCCTCAGCTAACAAAGTGTCTTTAATGCTGGAGTCTGTCCAGAACTTTTGTTTTGTTGAAAAAGATAGTGGACTAAGAAAAATGCCAGAGACTCTGGAAAAACTTCATCAATTTCCATTGCTATGGGCATACCACAGTAGAAAAGAATAGTATGTGAAGGCAAGAAGTGAAAGATAAAACCTGCAGGGCATGGGCATCTGTGGGAAGATTTGGGGAGTTGAGAAAGAATGAGAAGGGCATCCCTCTGTTAAATATCGAGAGAGAGAGCTTTATGAAATGTTGCAGTGGTTTAGGAATTTAATTACATTTACAAATTTTTTTTTTATTTTTATAAATAAATATATGAGAGGTTTCAGGGTTTTTTCCCTCCTTTTAAAATGTGACATGATGTTAAAAGGCTTACATGAGCCAACCTGTACACATGTGTCAGCCTCACACTCTTGTGCACCCATCTAATTGTGGTTCTATTGGTCTGTTTTCATATAGGACACTCACAGCAGATGCTAGGTCTTAATACACTGAGCACATTTCTAGTACATAGAAATATCTTACTATTATGTCTTTACTGTTTCTTTAAAGTTACCATTCGACCCTGATTTACAGTCTATTTTATGTCTATCTGTGTCACTAGGAACACCATTTGTGATATAAATTTTCTCTTTTTCTTTAAGCTAAAGCTGTAAGTACTACCATATATGATAAAATTCTTTCCTTCTTCTTAAGCCCAAACGATAGCATTTCCTAGCAAGAGACACACAGTTAACAATAATTTCACCACAATGACATTTTAAATACCTAGACTTCAGAGTCTATGCCTCTTTCATCGTTGTGACTTACACAGTAGCTAGTTCAGCACATGACAAATAGAGATGCTCAATTAGTATTTGTCTAATAAAGGAATAAAATTATTCTAAGTTGGCTGAAAGAATAATATGAGCAATAAGCCTTTTGCATTATGTGCTGACTATTAATATCTCTGATGTTAAGTCTCTTCATAAGGTGATTGTTTCAATAATGTGTGATTTTTACATGTCTGATTTTAAATATCTATAAAATTTCCAGAATTAATTTTAATTGCTGGGAAATCTTCTAGTAAAGACATTTTAAAATCCTTTATTATTCTTTAAAAAATAAAAAAAGAAGAAAATCCCAATTATATTAGACAAAAATGAATGCAGTCAACATTATAAAATACGTCTACCAAACTTTTGAAACCTGCACCAAATAAGCGAGGGTGTCAAAGGGCTGCAGATATTTCCCCAGATCTCAAATAAATTGTTTTTATTCTTTGATGTAGACTCTCTGCTCTGGGACACTGCTGTGGGTTAGAAGGAAAGGAATATGGTGACTGCCAGATCCTAACTGGAGGGTCAGTGACCTTGAAGGAACATAGGTTGTTTGAAAAACTGAGGTGGCAGGTACAAGATACATATGCATACATACTACATATTGAGAAAGAAGTAGAGACAACAGACACAAATCAAAAATGCAGATGGCTCCTGCTTACTTGTCAAAGTGTTCGACTTAGTTCTTCGACTCCTAGGTAAATAATATTCTACAACAATTGTTAACCACAAAGCAGTTTATGTGCCTATGCATAGGTGCTGGGGGAAAAAGAGGAAATGAACATAAGAAGACAGTTGAAACACATAGCTAAAGAAGAATTACTCAGGAAAGTATGGGATGATCTCAGACAAAAAACACAATACTCTCAAATAAATTACAGCGGACATAGTCTTGCTTCTATAAAGTACAACAAAAAGGAGATACATAGTTTCAAGGAATAGATAATCAGAAAAAAAGGAGATCTGAAGTAAGGCTGACCTCAGAAAAAATGATAAATACAAAGAAAAATATCAGCAGTTTACAAACATGTTTATTTTATTAAGTAGAATAAATAATCTTGTCTGAAAATATATTAGGGAAGTGATTTATAGAATAGAATAAACATGCCAGAAAATATTTTAAAGCTAGGATATGCAAGACAGAGGAAATAATGAAAGAAACTTGAAAAAAATAAAATCAAAATGAGCATATTGAATATAAAAGATGTTAAGGGGAAAAAAAGACCCTGCTGGTGTTCTTGAAAAGGCTTAAAAATATAATATTCCAACTTCTTTGTATTTTCTAATAATAATTTTAGAAGTATAATTTAGGAATTAATATCATTCAAAAAATAGCTCTTATGTACTTTTTCTGATAAATTGCAATAAAATTATTTATTAGAATATTATTTTAAGGATAATCTCAATTTTAAAAAAATGTAAATCAGTATACAGAGCTTATTCAAGTCTAGTTTTTTTTTATAATGCTTATTTTTAGACAGAGTTGGATGATTTTAAGAATTATTTTTTCTAGTTTTATCACTTGAAAAGTGTAAGAAATCTAATATTCTTTAAACAAATAGTAATTCATTTTAAATGTAATTGCCATTGTAATAATTAATCTTTTAAGAGATAGACATATACTTTCTCTTAAGATCTAAAGAACATTTTAAGTTTTCATTTAAATCTTCTAGGCAATTTGGTATGAGCCTGCGACGAGACTTAAAATCTTTTGTATTTAGTTGTTTAGTCTGACTGTCATGCTAAGAGTCTATATTCCATAAAAAATTAAAATATTTCTAAACAATTTAAAATTTTTTGACATTTCTAATTGTTATTAACTTTTTCCCAAATGGTAATATCAAATAATCAAGAATAAGAACATGTAAATGTTCTGCATGAAGAAATAAACAAACATGAAGTTTATAAAATAAACAAAATGAGTCATCATTTGTATTTTTCAGAATACTAATGACATTCTTCACAGAAATAGAAAAAACAATCTTAACATTACTATGGAACCACAAAAGACATCAAATAGCCAAAGCAATTCTGAGTAAAAAACATAACGCCAGGGGCATTATACTGCATGACTTCAAATTATATTACAAAGCTATAGTAACCCAAACAGCATGGAACTGGCATAAAAAACAGACTCAGGGACCAGTGGAACAGAATAGAGAACCCAGAAATCAATCCACATATTTATAGCCAACTGATCTTCAACAAGGGCACCAGTAACATACAACAGGGAAAGGACAGCCTCTTCAACAAATGGTGCTGCGGAAACTGTGCATCCATGTGTAGAAGAATGAAAGTAGACCTATACCTCTCACCATATACCAAAATCAACTCAAAATGCATTAAACTTAAATATAACACCTGAAAATAAAGCCTCCTGGAAGAAGACAGAGAAGAAACACTCCAAAATGAAGTACTGAGCAATAGACTTTATGAATACTAACTCCAAAACACAGACAGCAAAAGAAAAAATAAACAAATGGCATTATAGCAAACTAAAAAGTTTCTGCATAGCAAAGGCACGATCAACAGAATGAAAAGAAAACCTACAGAACAGGAGAAAATATTTGCAAACGATGCATTAGACAAAGAAGTTAATATCCAGAATATACAAGCAACTCAAACAATAGTAAAAACAAAGAAAGGCCTCAAATAATCTGATTAAAAAATGGACAAAGGAACTGAATAGACAACTCTCAAAGAAGGACATACAAATGGCCAACAGGTATATGAAAAAATGCTCAACATCACTAATAAGGTGGGAAATGAAAATCAAAACCACTTTGAGATATAATTTCACCCCAGTTACACTGCCTATTTTCAAAAAGACAGAGAATAATGAATGCTGGTGAGTATGTGGAGTAAGGGGAACAGTTATGCACCATTGGTAGAACTGTAAATTAGTACAGCCATCATGGAAAACGGTATGGAGGTTTCTTAAACAACTAAAGGTAAAACTACCATGTTGGGGCCCAGTCTTGGAATAACACATTCCCTTGAGGAAACTCTAAAGAATGTAACTGCGAATGCTCAGTGCTGCTAGAGGCAGACACTGCCAAAGGCAACATTCTTGGAGTATGTAACAGGGACTCGCTGTTCTCATGACATCAGCTCCTTGTTCCCTGAAGATATAAATAATTAACTATATCTTGTATTCTGCATCATGTCTAGTAGAGTTTTGAAGATTAACAGTGTCCTGTGTGTTTGCATGCAAAGTTTAAAATGACACGGATTACATTGTTTGCACACACGTCCATTTGTTTGCTTTAGTTAATAAATATGATGACGGGGTCATATGGATGACCGTCAATGGATGACTGGGTAATCAGTCATATATATACACATACCACATTTTCCTTATATATATATGCCCAATAGAACATTACTCAGCCATGAAAAAAGAATGACATTGTGTCATTCACAGCAACATGGATGAGCTTGGAGAAAATTATGTTAAGTGAAACAACCCAGGCTCAGAAGGAGAAATACTTCACATCCTCACTGACAAGTGGGAACTGAAAAGATAAACAAACAATAAAGAAAGTAATCAAAATAATATATTGAACTTTTAGAAGGAGAGAACAGAACTGTGGTTACTAGAAGTGGAAAGGGGGAGGGGAAGGATGGTCAATGAGAAATTAATGAGAAATTGGTTAACAGACACAAAGAATGATTGTATATTATAATGAAAAATAAGCTAACTATCCTGATTTGACAATCACATATGGTATACAATTACTGAGAGTGAACTTTGTACCCCACAAATATGTATAATCATTTATGCTTCAATAAAAAGGAAAAGAAAGCTAAAGAATTTTCACACCTATAAGGTAAAGCAAATATTAAGGAAATAGATTACATTACTGTGATTTCTTTTTAAATATATTATAGTATATTTTGTAAATGTCTACTACAGTAAAAAAAAGTTTTCCCTATGTGGAAAATATTTTTCTTTATATTTTCTGTTGTTAAAATTTGTTTTCATTTTGTCTGTTTCTCTGAAGAAATTGTTTTGACTTTAGCAATATTGCTGAAAATTGTATTTCAATCTACTTCTATTAAGCATACAAACCACTCTATACTCATTTTATTTTTCATATTACTTTTGTTTCTCTGTTTTTTATGTTTATTTATTTATTAAGGGTAATAGTTGGTGAATTCAAAAGTAATGGGAATTTCATGAAGGGCCATGAAATTCACATTACTTTTGGATTCACCTACTATTACCTTATTTTCTTTTTGCCTAATTCTAAAAATATAATTTAAGTTATTTTTTGCTTATTTTTGAAAATCCCTTGTGGACACATGATGAAGTACATGAATAATTAATAGAGGATGTAACAAGATTCAACACATCAGAGTCCTCCAAAACTCAAATTTCTGGAATCATTTCTTCTCCCCCAGTGTACAATTTACCTGCTTTCTTTTCTCTAATTTACCCCATCCCTATAGGTTAAAATCACTGACTGCCATTTAGGATTTTGACAGATACAAGGAGTCTTCAAAAAGTTAATGAAAAATGGGTATTAAGAAAAAATTATGCATGGATTTCAAAAATTCTTTTGCACCAAAATCAACTCATGCTAACTTGTTATAATATGTCTGAACAGGATCTGGTTTGAGGTACTAAGAAGGATAAGACATCAGTTTAAAAAGAGCCCCTATCAGAGCAACATGAATTCTGCTAAATTTGAAGCAAGAACGAACATCACATTTATGGCAAACTTGGGTGAAAGAATGGTGAAATCATTGATACTTTACAAAAAGTTTATGCAGACAATGCCCAAGGAATTCAGAAGTTTATAGATGGATAACTCATTTTATGAAGGGACAAGATGATGTTGAAGATGAAGGACAGTGGCAGACCATTTATATCAATTTGTGAGGAAAAAATTGATCTTGTTTGTGTCCTAAACAAAGAGGACTAATGTTTAATAGCAGACATGACAGCCAACGCCATAGACATCTCAATTGGTTTAGCTTACCCAATTCTGACTGAAAAATTACAGTTGGGGAAACTTTCCACTCAAAATTGTTGTACACATATCAGCTTCGGAAAATAGCAGAACTTCCCATGAAAATTTTAAACAAGCGGAATCAACATCCTGAAGCATTTCTTCGAAGAGTTGTAACAGGAGATGGAACATGGCTTTATCAGTATGATCCTGCAGACAAAGCAATCAAACGATGGTGGTGGAAGTAGCCAGTCAAAGCAAAAGCCAACTGGTCATGAGCAAAGGTCATGGCAACAGTTTTTTGGGATGCTTGAGGCATTTTGCTTGTTGACTTTCTGGAGAGCCAAAGAACACCTGCTCATGATAAAAGCGTTTTGAGAAAGTTAGCCAAAGCTTTAGCAGAAAAAATGCCTGGAAAAGCTTCACCAGAGAGTCCTTCTCCATCATGTTAATGCTTTTGCTTCTCCTCTCATCCAACAAGGGCACTTTCAATGGGAAATCATTAGGCATCCACATTATAGTCCTGATTTGGCTCCTTCTGACTTCTTTTTGTTTACTAATCTTAAAAAAATCTTTAAAGGCCATCTCTTTTCTTCAGTTAATAATTCCAAAAAAAACTACGTGAACATTGTTAAATTCCCAGGACCTTCAGTCATTTAAGGAGACACTAAATGGCTGGTACCATTGGTTACAAAAGTCTCTTGAAGTTGATGAAGCTTATGTTGAGAAATAAATTTTAAATTTAAAATTTTTGTCTTTTAATTCCATCTCTCCACATACTTTCTGAAGTTACCTCCTAGAAGAAATAAATGCACACGCTTACCTGAGAGTCCTTTAAATATTTTAAAGCTATAACTCACATACAACCACAGAGTGGTATTTTGGTCAAACCATAACTTAGAGATATAAGAAATAGTAAATTCTCTTTGCTTTCATAGAGCACATTATGGAAGGGATGTACAGTTCAGAGTAGTACTTCTGTATACACACTGTGGTCCCACCATTTTCCTTTTTATATCTCTTTCTTTCTTTTTTTTTCATGTCCGGCAACGGGATCGCAACCCTCAGTGTCGCACCCGCACCTCACTCAGCCAGTGAGCGGGAGCCGGTCTGTATGTGGGATCCGAACTCTCGGCGGGAGTGCCGCCACACTCCCAAGTGGCACACTGTAGCAGTGCGCCACCGGGCCGGCCCTTATATCTCTTTCTTAAAATATATATATATATTTTATCCCAATATATTTCACCTAGCTCTAGCCCACAGTGTTTAAATTCTTCCATATTTTTCCATTTCCTTTCCTATCCACATTTGGTCTCCCTATCTTCATTTGCAAACTTCTACAATATAACAGAAATCTAGAAAGATCTGTTATGGTAAATGGTGTAATGCTTCTCAGAAGGAGAAGCAGGGAGACAGACTGAATAGTCAAACCGAGAAATCTTAGTAGTCGGGAATATAAAAAGCCCAGGTATTTTCAAAAGCAACTATGTTTGCCCCATTAATTTTCCACTTTTATTCTATTTAATGAAATACTTGGAATATTTTAATTAAAACTCTTAGACAAAAACCAACAGTAAAATCCCTGACTTATTTGCGAACAAAATGGTGTTTGTTAATTACAGACTCTTAAAGTTATTAAAAGCATATGAAAAATCATTTGATTTCTTATATTCTCTTTCTAAAATTATAGCTAAATAAATGAAAACTAAAAATATTATTTTATGTTTCTAGTTCATAAAAGCTACCATTGTCCCCAAAATCTTTTTATGTCAACATAAAAATACAGTTTTGTTTTGTTTTTCCTTCTTGTAGTTATCCTGTATGCCATGTTAAATTGAATTAAGTTTGGCCTAAATCTGCCTCTGTACATATTTTGTTTGTTTTAAAGGTTTCTCCAAACATAGTAAACTGTAAGCTAACTTCATGTGTAAACAGACTGTAACCTACTCTTGTAACAAGTAGCTGAGTGTCAGCCAATCACATCAGCTGAATATCAGTCAACCACAGATGACCCACTCTCCAAATAAGGCAAATGCAGAGCTTTAACCAATCAGGCTATTTTTGTACCTTGCTTTTGCTTTCTGTATGTCACTTCCCTTTTTTTATCTATATATGTTATCCAGCCCTGTGGCAGCCCTGGAATCTCAATGATCCTGTCCTGATTCTAGGGGCTACTCAATTTGTGAATTGTTAGTTGCTCAATTACACTCTGCTAAATTTAATTTGTCTAAAGTTTTTGTTTTAACAACAGCAAGTATCTGAGATACTGTGTTTTAATGGTCTTACCTTTCCTTCCTGGAAAAATATAATTCACGTTTCTCCGTGAGATGAAAGATCACATCATCACCATTATGAAGATCACGAACTTTATATAAAGTTTTTGTTCTCACCATTATTGGTAGTTCACATCCTTAGTAAACAAAAACTGAGGTCATTAACATTACTTTGGGAATTGGCTCTAGCTTAGGGGAAAAGATCTTGGAAGAAATAAGGCAAAGAGAACATATCGTCACTCAAATTCTTTACATTTTAGTGCTTGGCTTCTCTACCACGGGGCAGCTTAGGCCAAAACCAGGAATGCCAGAAATCCAGGCAGACTACAAAGGTCCAGTAAGCAAAAATATTTATGTAGGGTACACATGCCCAACCAGTCAGAGTGGAGCTGACAAGTCTGACCTCCCAGCGTGTTTTGGTTGACTAGCAGGCCTGACCAAGAACCAGTCAGAAGAGACATAAAGCATATTGGGTAATGAAGTCTCTAATATAATACTCACGGGGAGCCAGTGAGTTAAACCCTTCCCCAAGACTGGCCAGCTACATGATTATTAGGTCCAAGTTCTTGGTCTCACTTGCTGTTGAAGACTTCTACATAGCCATATGGGCCTGGTTTAGGAACTAGACCAATGTGTGAGACTGCTTTTGACAGGTCTTTCGTAAGAGGAGCAGAAGGTTCTGGTGAGTGCTGCTCTAGTGTTTCAGCGAGACCTGGCTCTGTGAACACGTGGATATGGAGGACAAGCTTTACTGTTATGTATAATATGGTTCTGCCTAGAAACAAAGGAAAGCATAAACACAACTCAATTTTAATTAAACTAAAACAAACCAAACAAAACAAACACTAGAAAAAAGAGATCACTTTCTGCATATTCCAGAAGCATGTTAACCTTTTGTTTTCTTTTGTTTCAATAAAGCATTAACTTTCATATTGTGGCAGAAAATTATTCTCGGCTGTCCAAGTCATAGTCTGAAATAGTGGTGCCTTCCTTAGATCAACCTACTTTAAAATGGGCTCAATTAGTCATCTTGGAGGACTAAGAAACTTCAATTAATTATTCCCTTTGTGATGTTATTTTGTTCACTAAGAATCTTTCTATATAATTTTAGAGAAATTGCCTTCCCCTTGTGAATATTCCAGTCAAATACTATGTATAAAAGCAAGTTACATTTTGAAAATGATAGAAAATTACTATAAATACTGAAAATGTATTTTTTCTTAAAACTGCTATTTGAAGGGTTTTTTTTTTCCTTCCTAATTAGTCAGAGACTTGTGTGTATTAATTGTTCATAATTAAATTCAATTTGGGATATAAAATTATTGGGAAGTACATTTTTCTATCAAGTACCAGTCTGTTAGTCATGTATGTGCCATTATATATTTTCCAATAAAAATTTGTTGCTAGTAAAAATGATATTGAATAAAACTATATTAATAGAGAAGTACAGTTTTTTAAAGTAGCAAAACTATCTTGAAGATATAGGAACACATAATTTTGCCATTTTCAACAGTCACTTTCCTGGCTCTTACTAAACTAATCATAATAGAGTTAGATATTCCTCAAGGCTCACCAGTGCCATTTGGATAAAAAATTCATTAAAGACAGCTCTAAAATGTCACTGGCTTTCAAACTTCAAAGCATATGCTGTGGAGTTAACAAAGATAAGCAATTTCAAAATACCTACTGCAGTAATTTTTGCAAATAAAATTTTATTGCTAATTTTTTACTATATTCTCAATTTTTTCTATTGCTATAATCTATTGTTTTGCTTCTAGTAAAAAATTATCTTATTTTATAAATTGTATTTTCATTAAAATATATTATAAGCTTAATGGATATTTAGGCAAACCATGAATGTTAGCATATTTGGAGAATATGCAAGATTTCAATTCCACTGAAAAATCCACTGCTACATAGTAATAAATGAAGTGATAGAAGAAGGGTGTTTAGTAAGAGTATGTCAGAAGTAATGTGTATAAATACAGACAAATTTAACCAGTGAAGGGCAATTGGAATTTTTGAAATGCAACCTATTTTGAAATTATATTAATTCCCAAATAATTAACTTTGCCTTTCTAGTTTGGAAAGCACTAATGACAATTGAATTTACCCAGAGGAAACAATCTCTTTTTAATTCTATAGTTGCATTATAAAATATTACATTCCATGCTTCTTACATTCTATACATTCTATAGGAATGTAAGACTTTGGTGCCTGAATGAGATCTTGTTTCCCATTTCTGTCTTAACATAATCTTTCTCTTATATAACATCTGTCATTCACAACCTACATCATATATAAGTATCATTTCCAACTACTCCATTAACCTTGATCCCTTCTAATCTGTCACCAGGCATACTTCCAGGGAGTTCTTTCACTGGCACACTTTTTAAATGTCTAATGTGACACTTAATCATATTTTACAGTAGCTAAACAAAATCTCCACATTGTATTTACTCAATTAATTTTCAGGGTAACCAATGGAACTGGGCAATTCAAGTTCATAGATAAATATTTAAACATAGGTTAACTTGTTTATTTATCTGCACATGGTAACCAGAGCATTTCTAAATTATAATGTTCTGTGATGTTATATTTAGTCCTAAATTTTCAAATGATTGTATTTAATGGAAATTTTTTTTAAAAAATTCTGAAGTATAAACCTAATTAGCTGTTAATTTTTTATTTTTTATTTTTTATTTTTTTTTAATTTTTTAATTTTTTCCTTTTTTGTCTTTTTTCGTGTCCGGCAACGGACCGCAACCCTCAGTGTCACGCCCGTAACGGACCGGGACCGGCAACGGGATCGCAGCCCTCGGTGCTGCGCCCGCCCTTCGCTCAGCCAGTGAGCGGGAACCGGTCTGTATGTGGGATCCGAACCCTCGGCGGGAGCGCCACCACACTCCCAAGCGGCGTACTGTAGCAGTGCGCCACCGGGCCGGCCCTTAATTTTTTATTTTAAAAATTTCTGCAAATTTGTTTTTTGCACAGAAAGGATCATTTGTTTCAGGGTTTTCCTTTTCTTTCTTTTTTTTTTTTTTTTCAATGCTAGTCAGTGTAATCACAGTATTTCTTCAGTGCAATGGCTTTCATGATTTTGTCCCCTTCAAAAATTCATGTTAAAACTTAATCCCCACTGCAACAGTATTAGGAGGTGAGGCCTAATGGGAGGTGTTTAGGTTATAAGGGCTCAACCTTCATAAATGGATTAATGCTGCTATAAAAGCTTATGGGAGCACGTTTGCTCTCTTCTGCTCTTCTGCAGTGCTGAAGACGTGGTGTTCCTCCCATCCGGAGGATGCAGCTTTCAAAGCACAATCTTGGAAGCAAAGAGACCTGGCCCTGACCTGCTGGCACCTTGATCTTGGACTTCCAAACCTCCCTAATCCTGTGAGTCAGTTCCCCTAAAACATCTCCTCTCATATATTTTATATATTCACCATATTAGTTCTATCTCTCTAACGAACTGTCTAATACATTCAGTAATTGACATTAATTTTATCTCAAATTTAGAAGTAAGTATCTTGTTCATTTGTTTATAAGAACATGTGGCTCTTTGGGCCGGTCCAGTGGCGCACTGGAGAGTGCACCGCTTGGGAGCGTGGCAGCGCTCCCGCCGAGGGTTCGGATCCCATGTGGAGACCGGTTCCCGCTCACTGGCTGAGCGCGGTGAGGGCGCAACACCGAGGGTTGCAATCCCGTTGCCGGTCCCCGGTACGGGCGCGACACCAAGGGTTGCGATCCCGTTACCGGTCAGTAAAAAGACAAAAAGAAAAAAAAAAAAAAGAATATGTGGCTCTAATAGCAGCTTTTGATTTTGATATGAAGATTTTACAATTTTCAGAACTGTCCTCATGCTCATTTCTTCATTCTGTGGGTGCATTCTCCAACCAGTCATGATTCATTCAAACACAATCATCATCCATTCATAATGCATATATCAGTATTGAGTCACATGCTGGCCAAGAGTAACAAAGAAGGAAGAGTTGTGATCATTACCCTTAAGATAAGTACTGTTAGAAAAGTGCAACACTTAATGAAACAATGGCAATAATTAATTATGGGGTCTACGGGGAAAATATGTGTACAGTATAACGAACATAAGAACAGTTAATTTACCTGGCTGATTAGGATAGCAATGGGGACAGAAAACGCTACCTGACTTTTAGTCATTAAACTTGAAAACATAAAAATAATTAAATATTTACCAATTCTATTTTTCTTTTTATGTGTTTCCAAGCTGAGGCTGAAGTAGTTCTCAGACTACACATTATAAGGAATTATCTGAGCCATCATTTACTAAATTATATATATATATATACACACACACACACACACACACACACACAAACACATACATAATTAAATAAATACATATATAATTGGAAACTCATAGAGTCTCGCTTTACAACTCATAAAAATATTTTGTAAAAAGACTGTGTTATGGCTATGATGCATAGGTTAAGTGGACTGACTATATTTTTATGGATTTAAAGATACAGGAAATTCTCTTTTCCTTAGTGTCTGGCAAACAGAGGTCCCTCCCAAATCTTTTGATAAATAGAACTTAAATGTTGCAAACTTGTATTCTGCTGGGGTTTTAGCTTAAATATCTATATATATGTGTGTTGATATTAATTAACCATGGATAATACACCCAGAATATACATATACAGCTACATTATCAGAATACTATCCAACACGTTACTTCACTCTGAAGAAAAAGTCCCAAACTTGTCCGATGCATTTTATCTCTGTTATCCTAGCATCCAGTATAATAGATGCACCTGATTATGCCTTATCCAAGAACACTTTTATAAAGAAAATACTTTTTATAAGCAAAGTAGTTCAAACATAAAAGTTAAATGAAATGAAACATAAATCAATCACCCCAAGTGAGACAAAGAGTATTTTTTCTAAGGTAAGAAACATTAAAATTTAATTTTATGACTTTTTATGTAGATACATATTATCTCCTACTCTTAATGTAAAAAAGTAGTTTTCAGTAAATTAATAGATAGTTACAATAAGAGAATATGAAATTGTGTAAGAAAATTTAAAATTTCTTATATTTAAAAGTTTTCAAAAATATTGTCTTTTTTGTAATTTAATCATACGCTATGCTTATCGTATTTCCATTTACATGTTCATGAACTAAAATGTTTAAAGAAAGTTTTGTTGTCAATTTCTGCCAATATATTTTACGTATTCTAATTTTTATCACAGATGCATTCAGTTAAATTTTCTACATCAGCCTACTTCCATCTTTCATTCTAAAGAAAACTTTGTAATTAAAATTGTGCCTTAAAAATAACGATTTATCAATATATAGATCTATTTTCTTTCCGTGGAACCAAACTTTTAAGGTTCAGAGTCTTTCATGGATTTTCTCCTTCAGTTTTGCCATAAAGTCTGTATATTATTTCAAATAAATCAAAATCACTAATAAAAGCCCCAGCTCAAAGAGTTATTTCAGAAGTGCTGTAATTGTATTTTTCACAAACTGATATCCATAAAATATTTTGCCTTTGCATTCTTACAAAAAAGAACTAAACCCAAAATCAAAGAAGCCATATAAAACCATGCCTAATGAACCCACAAGTTTAAGTCTGGCATTCAGATAAATCTGGATATAGAGCAACCTAAAAGAGAAAACAGATATCCTCACTTTAGTTCTATGTTCTTTGCTTTTCATGCGTGATGTGATTTAGATTCCTTTTGAGCAATTTACACAGACCTACTTCTGTGTATTTTTAATACCTCTGAAATGAGGTGCTTTTCTTCTCATTGAAAACAAACAAACTGCATTTTCAATGGAAGGATGGGCAGAGCCCCTAACAAAGAACTTTGTAGTTCTCTGACACATATGTGAAAAAATTCAAATTATTAAGATGTTCACTAAAACAAAATTATCATTTGAGGTAAATTCTAATTTTCATTTTTATTATGTGGAAAAAAATGAAGTGAAACAATTTAAATTAATTTATGTTTAGACACAGCTGAACCATATATATAAAAGTTTTGCTACTGAATATATGTAGCTAGAACGTATCTTGTTCTTTCCTTTAGCTTCAAAAGTGTGTTATGTAAGAAACTTGAATTTAAAATTACTATTGCTATGATGATCTTTTGAGTTTTAAGTAAAGAGTAACTGTTTCTTAATTTTAAAGCTCACGAATATTAGAGTGACTCAGATTTCCTAGTTTGCTAACTACCCACAAGAAAAAAACATAAGGTGCTGAATAAATTGGTGTAGCTGAATTCACTAAAACGGTCACTAAATGAAAATACAAAAACTGGAGATAGAGCTTCCTAAAAATTGGAGATACAGGTTCCTAAAAGTCCTTACAAAACACTAACATGTAGTTTGGTCCTGAAAAAATATAATTTGATATATGTTATTTTATTTTCACTGAGTATCGCTGATTTGTACAGAAAAAGTTTACTTCACCAAAACATTTTATATCACATCTTTTAATTAAAAAAAAAATTGCCTGGTGTAAATTATATTATAGTACAATAAAAACTTGTAGCAATGAGCTTGAAGTACATTATGATATTAGAATTTCCAAATTCTTTTTTTTATCTTCAAAGTGCTATCTCACTCACCCTAAACAGAAAATCATTTTTTTCTGGCTGGGGAATAATCAGATGGTTTAAAACAACAAATCGTAATAATTCTTTAGAATAACAAAGTTTAACTATTATATCATTATGCACGAGCAGCGCAATTTTCTTCATGCAGTCTCATAAAGAATCATACATTGTCATTATACTTAGTAATTATGTTGGAAAAATAGAATTACACATTATAATGCATTTTCAGTATTACAAATAATTAAACTAACAACAATTAGTCTATGAATAATTCATTTTTTTAATTTCTTTTTTTTGAAAAGCAGCTAATATCAAAGACTTTAAAAGGAACAAAGAACCAAGTAGGGTTTCTATTAAAACTACAAAATTTTAGTACTTTTGTAGAGGAAATTATATACATATATGTGTCATATACATGCCATATAACTTAAGAATGGCTATGCTTAGCTGATATGGAAGTCTTGCTTCCACAACGATATGTCAAATCTGAGAATGCCTATGACAGAAAAGAGGATATATAGAAAAATGCACGTAAATTACACTAGCCCTCTGAGACCTACGCATAGAAATATTTTTCAGTGCTACTAAAAAGATGCTTTCATTTCCCATGTTCTCTGACTTTCACAGACTACTCCCTATTCAAGTGAAATGATTTAATTATAAAGATTATTCAGACTTTTCACCACTTATATAATTTCTATATAGCCACTTTTATGACTCAGCTGTATTTATTATAAGTGTTTATGATGATTTGCAATCATTCAGTACTTGAAATATATTTGAACTCATTATTGTTTAAATTGGATAAGCTTTCCAGAGTGTGTCAAGAAATTTTTGAAATGTGAAGCTTCATTTGATTATATTTAACATACATTGATGGCATCCTGTGTCTCAGACGATGGCTATCCTAGAAGACCAGACTATAGCTACATTGTTTTAACTACATTATTCATCTGTACAGTGCAACTATAGATACTGTAGTTACCCCTAATTTGTGGTTCCATGTTCCATGGTTTTAGTGACCCAAGGTCAACCACAGGCCAAAAATACTAAATCAGAAGTTACAGAAATAAACTAGTCACAAGTTTTAAATTGCATGCTGTTCTGAGTAGAATGATGGAATCTCACACCATCCCACTCCGTCCATCCAGCTAATTATCAACATCGTCTGCTCCTGACATTGAACCATCGACATTATCATGGCTCAGTGATCCAGGACCATCCAAAGCAGATGATTCTCCTTCTAATATATCTCAGATGGTGAGTAGTAGCCTAACACTATGTCACAAAACCTACACCATTCACCACACTTCATCTCAGCATGTAGGCATTTTATTATTTCACATCATCACAAGAATAAGGGTGAGTGCAGTACAATAAGATACTTTGAGAGACAGAGAGAGAGACCATGTTTACAAAACCTTTACTACAGTATATTGTTATAATTGGCTTATTTTATTTCTAGTTATTGTTGTTGATCTCTTACTGTGCCTAATTTATAAATTAAACTTTGTTGTAAGTATGTACAAAAAAGCCCATAGTATGTATAGGGTTTGGTACTGTCTACTGTTACACGCATCCACTGAAAATGTACACTTCATTGAAATGTACATTTGAAATGTACCCTGTGCAGATAAGGGGGGATGACTGAGAGTAGATGAAGATGATGAATAGAGAGAGAACGATACACAGACAGATGATGGGTAGACAGATGATAGAAAGATTTCTTGACAAACATTTCTTATGCACCAAACATATCCTATTGCACATAGTTTAATAAAAACAGGTACTACATTTGGAAGTACCTTGTGTCCGTGAACTTTTCATGTTGTGTGGCCATAGCCTGCTTTCCATTCTC
>NW_007727945.1:166706-168743 GCF_000696425.1 Galeopterus variegatus | reverse complement strand
TCACTTCATCTCAGCAAGGAGGCATTTTATTATTTCACATCATCACAAGAATAAGGGTGAGTACAGTACAATAAGATACTTTGAGAGACAGAGAGAGAGACCATGTTTACAAAACCTTTACTACAGTATATTGTTATAATTGGCTTATTTTATTTCTAGTTATTGTTGTTGATCTCTTACTGTGCCTAATTTATAAATTAAACTTTGTTGTAAGTATGTACAAAAAAGCCCATAGTATGTATAGGGTTTGGTACTGTCTACTGTTACACGCATCCACTGAAAATGTACACTTCATTGAAATGTACATTTGAAATGTACCCTGTGCAGATAAGGGGGGATGACTGAGAGTAGATGAAGATGATGAATAGAGAGAGAACGATACACAGACAGATGATGGGTAGACAGATGATAGAAAGATTTCTTGACAAACATTTCTTATGCACCAAACATATCCTATTGCACATAGTTTAATAAAAACAGGTACTACATTTGGAAGTACCTTGTGTCCGTGAACTTTTCATGTTGTGTGGCCATAGCCTGCTTTCCATTCTCTTGACCCCAAATATTAACCCTAGTCACTATGAGGTTCTGATTCAGTAGCTTTCCAGTTACCTCATTATGGGCCAAAAATCTCTACTTCACTTAAAATACAGTAGAAAGAGAATAGATTATAAACTTAGGAAAATCTGAATTCAAATTTCTTTTTTTCTGTTACTGCTAATTCTGTAAATTTAAAGTTCTTCTGTATGCAAATGTAAGGCAACCTCCCCAAGGTTTAATTTACTCATTTTAAAAATATTGATAATAACGTCAGATTAAACCATGTGTATAAAATCTATATTGGGGTGAATAGATATCAGCTAATAAATTAAATTAGATATTATCATCTGATGCCCCCCCCAAAAAAAATAAAATAAAATCGTCAGATACATTTTGAGATATGTGTTTAAATGGACACATTCCTTTTGGTGATACAATGAAGTGTGATATAAAACTTTCCAAACAACAAAAACATCTAGTAAGTTTACATACATAATTGCTCAAGGTTGGGTTCTTGGGATGATTCAATGAAATAACACTATTAAATATGCAAAGATGACTAGGATATTGCATGTAAGTATGTC
This sequence comes from Galeopterus variegatus, assembly GCF_000696425.1. NCBI lineage: Eukaryota > Metazoa > Chordata > Mammalia > Dermoptera > Cynocephalidae > Galeopterus > Galeopterus variegatus. The sequence goes on along the minus strand of NW_007727945.1, from coordinate 167,619 downwards.
CCTGTCCTTCCCATCAGAGAAAAATTTAAATAGTACTTTTGGGCTATTAGATAGATTCCTAGAAAACCATCTGCAATTAGGAAATATACTTAATTACTCTTGTGGAACTCTGTTCAAAAGAAAATTGGTTTTGATATATAAAAAAAAAGAGATCCATGTCAGTACAGAAAATTGAAAATCATAAAACCAAGAGAATGAGGAAAAGGAAAATAGTTACCTTAAAAGAATGTGTGCACATGAAATAAAATTTAATTTCTGCTACTAGAGAAAAAAAGTTTTCTATTTATCTTAAATGGCTACTATTCCAGATATTTACACTTAGCTATCAATCTCTCTTTAGTTTTAGTGGACAATTTTCATGGTGTGATTAAATTACATTTAGTTTCTGTTTGTATTCATCACGTAACAAGCCCCAGATTTTTATCTGTATACTGTCAACATCCCTGACTCTAATGGACAGTGGCAATGAAACTTTCCATGTAAATTGTGTATTTTCCTTTTTTTTTCTTTCCTTTTTTTTTTCAGTCTGTGCAGATGGAAAAGCCCTGGCTTTAAAATGAAAATTAACAACATCTGTCCTGGAGTAAACCCTGCTGTATTTCACTGAAGATCCACAGGTAGACTGCCAAATTTTAAAATGACTAGTCCTGGAAATACTGAACTCAGGTCAGTCAAAATATTCGTTCAACCTACCATTTTTGTTTTTTAATTTTATTTTTTTATTTTTAATCTATATTTTGAATTGAAACATAATTGATTATACATATTTATGATGCAGAGTTGAATATCAGTATCTGTGTACAGTATGTGATGACCAAATCAGTATTATTAGCATGTTCATCATTACAAATAGTAATTACTCTTTGTGTCCGCTTCCCAATTACTCCCTAACCCCCTCCCGCCCCCCCCCCCC
>NW_007727945.1:164444-166106 GCF_000696425.1 Galeopterus variegatus | reverse complement strand
CCCCTCCCGCCCCCTCCCCCTTTCCCACCTCTAGTAACTATAGGCCTATCTCTTCTGGAAATTCAATGTTTTGTTGCTGTCTTTCTTTCTTTCTTTCTTGGCTCCCACTTATGAGTGAGGACATGTGAAATCTACCATTCTGGACAAGTTATTAGTCATGAGAATAAGGTCTCCCACTACTAAAACAAAATCGCATACTATCTAAAACATTCCCCATTTCAAGGGTATGTAGCAATGTCTCTTTGCTTTAGTGAATTCAGCAGCCTGGGCCTGCATGAAGGAAATTCCTGATTGAGTCAGGATGGGCTATATAATTTGTGCGGCCCAGTGCAAAATGAAAACGTGGGGTCCCTTGTTCAAAAATTATTAAAACTTTCGAGATGGTAATAGCCGGGCATTAAGCCAGAGATGAAGCTGTGTTACTACAGGATATAAGCCCATAAGTCCTGGATTTAGTTCACATTGCCATGGTTACCTTAAGAACTGTGATAAAAATGTGATCTGCAGTTACTCTAGAGCAGATCTAATAAATTATATTTTAAAAAGCTACTTGTTTCTGGATTAGATTCCTGGATAGGAATCCAAAAATTCAAACCTGGTCTGTGTCAATATACAAACAAAAAGAGAGAGAGAGAGAGACTTGCCCATCATTTAGTTAATGCCATGCTCAAAGTTATATTTTTACTTGCAATATATGGGGGAAAATAATGTTAATTGAATTATTTAAATTATCACGTACTTTTAGAGACCAGATTTCACTTATTACGTATTACATAAGTCGACTTAAGAATACTTTCACAGTAATACACTTAATTTTTTGAACTATTTTATTATCTTTGTTGCTAGTATTTGAATTTCTCTTAATTCTCTGTGTAAAATATTATTTTAATTTATACAGTGCTTACTACATGCTTTTCACTCTATTACCTGCTATACATATATGTACAGATAGATGAAAAGACCGATGGATAGACAAACAATTATAGTTGGATAAATAGATGGTAGATAGATATGTAATACAAACTTGATTTAATACAGCCCTTGAGGTCAAGATAGGAGTGCCTTAAATCCCTCATCCCATAATAAGCTTAACACCTCCAAAAGATTTTTGCTCTCCCTTTAGGATCTCCTCTGGCTCCAGTCATGTTTATTCTGCAACACAGTGACCTATCTTTGCAGATAGGAATCAACTGAGTCTGCTCCATCCAAAAAAAGCAATTACACAGAAAACTGGCATTAATGTGACTTCCACTTCTGTCTTTAACATAATTACTGGAATTAACATTCTTTGCACCATAAACAACAATTGGACAAAATATAGGGGAAAATGTTTTCAAATCCTCATCAACAGGCAGTGCAAGGCAAAGATCCCTGAAAGAAGGTAACAGGTGAATTTACCTCCCCCCTCCTCCAGAAGCTGTGGCTGCCCTTGTTCTGTGGGAAGATTTCCTGTCCCTACCCCAGCAGTTTAAGTTCCTTGCTTCTTAAGAGAGAAAGCTCTGGGAAAATGGCTTTTGTGCCCTCCCCCAGGAGTAGCTTTTCACCTAAATACCCTCAGTATTTTGTAGCTCCCTCTTTCCTGCTCAGCTCCCAACCTTTCTTGTGAGTATCCTAGGAAGAAAGCTTGCAAGGGGGTGCAATTCCGCCACCCCCCACCCCCCC
>NW_007727945.1:152591-164181 GCF_000696425.1 Galeopterus variegatus | reverse complement strand
AGGGGGTGCAATTCCGCCACCCCCCACCCCCCCGCCGTATTTGTGGTATCCAGTCTATCTAAGCTGTAACATGCGCATAGTCGGCCTTTAGAAATTTCTTGGTTGTAGCTGACTTCTCCTTACTTCGTTTTAACGGAGATCACCTCTTATTCCTTTACTCTAGTAAAGGTGAAACAGTATGTGTGCCCCAGCTGTTTCTGGTTGCTTTTTGAAATTTATTTACTCAGTTGTCTTGCAATCTCAGCTCTCAGATAAACTCAAGAAAAGTTACGATCTTGTGAATGACTCTACTTTTTTGTTTGTTTCTAGAGTGGGAACAATGTTCTCTTATGCCTTCCTAAATTCTATGCAGAAGAGGATACTTCTCTCATAGTATTTTGATTTGCTTTCTTTTAAAATGTTTATTCCCTTGGTGTGATCTCTGTTTCTTTGGTTTTATCTCATTTTTTTTTTCTTTTTGTTTGTTTTGGTATGTGTTGTTTCTGGAGAAACTTGTTAGAATTTCTGGTAACATTTACTGGAATAACTGTGGTCAGTGTTAGGCACATTCACTGGTGGGCCTGTAGTGGAATGTTTCATTGGGAGACCCCCTCCAGTCTATATTAGTTACCTCATACACAAATATTCCCCTCTCCTTGCTGTCACATTGTGACAGGAAGTGCTCTCTGAGCCAAGAGGTGAAGAAAAGTAGAGGTCCCTTTTTTTAATCATCTCGTTTTTAAGAGTTCTCTAAATAACTCTCTTTTAATCTTCTTGAGATGGTGAGCCCTTCGTCTTCTACCCCACTGGGCTAGACACAGTATCCTGGCTGCACAAGGTAAGAAAGCAGATGCTGCAGGTCTTCCTTAAAAAGATAGTCAAAATATTTTCTGTTTTCAGCTCCACCTTGCAATTCTATCTTAAGAAAGAAATGTTGCCTCAAATTTTCTGGGGTTGTTTGGTTGTTCTGGGGTCTGTGTTACGAACGAAGCTCCGTCTTTTTGATATTGTCTTTTAGGTACTTAGCAGAATGAGGAATGCGAAAGCCTCCTTATGTACTTCTCTTGTAACCACTATTCCCCTTTTATAGTTCTGTTGAAACCTCTTCTCTGCTATTGTCCGCATTCACACTCTATTTGTCTTTCTAAGTATGTGCTTTTTCTTCTTTTCCTGTTATTACACTTTGGATTATGGAAGGTGTGAGATCCACATACATACATTTGCACATAAACATCTGCCAAATTTAGCCAGACATACTTTGTTTGCAATTCTTAATTGGCCACAGACCATCATTTGATTTTTTTTAATTGGTTATGTATATTCATAGTGTACAAAGCTGACTGTCATCACCTGTGTCCAAGATTTGAGGATCAGTTCAATAGTATCTGATTGATCTGTAGTACCCCATTACCACAATTGCCATTATTCCCTGTGTCCCCCACCCAACCTCTCCCTGACCTCCCTCCCCCTCCACCCCTGGTAGCCCTAGGTATGTTCTCTCCCTCTGCAAATACAATGCAGCACTGTGGTCTTTCTTTCTTTCCTTCTTTCTCTCTTAGCTCCCACTTCTGAGTAAGGACATGTGGTATTTTTCTTTCTGTGCCTGGCTTATTTCGCAGAACAATTCTCTCCAAGCTCATCCATGTTGCTGTGAATGGCAGAATTTCATTCTTTTTTATGGCTGTCATGTTTGATAGTGTCTATATACCATATTTTCCTTTTCCAATCATCCATTGATGGACATTTAGGTTGGTTCCATCTTGGCTATTGTAAATAGAGCTGCAATAAACAGGGGAAAGCAGGTATCCCTTTGACATGATGATTTCCATTTCTTTGGGTATATATCTAGAAGTGTGATTGCTGGATAGTATGATAGTTCTATCTGTAGCTGTCTGAGACACCTCCTGTTTTCCATAGTATCTGTACTCAATGTGATTATAATTTGCATTTCCATGATGATAGTGATGTTGAGCATTTTTAAAAATATCTGTGGGTTATTTGAATGTACTCCTTCGAAAAATGTCTATTCAGCTCCTTTGCCCATTTTTTAATTGAATTATTTGTTTTTTCACTGTATAGTTGTATGAGTTCCGTGTATATTCTGGATATTAATCCCTTTTCAGATGTATAGTTTGCAAATATTTTCTCCCATTCAGTAGATTGTCTTTTCACTCTGTTGATTGTGTCCTTTGCTGTGCAGAAGCATTTTAGTTTGATATAGTGCCACTTGTTTTTTTTTTTCTTTTGTTGCTTGTGCTTTTTGCTGGTTGTCTTTATTTATATATTCTTTATCATATCCAAATATACATCATTTAGTCTCTAATCCATAATTAAAATGCCTCCTGATTAATCTATTGGCATACAAGCATCTTTAAGTCCTTATTAAAGCAATAGTCAAAATCGACCAGTAAACATTTTTTTTTCTAGGACTACTTATTAATATACTTTAATTTAAAGTCAGTTGATAAGAAACAAGTTTAACACAAAAAAGATTATCATCCTTAATGCAGCAGAACTATTAAAAATGAATTAGAATAATCTAAGCAGAAATTTGGTGAAGGACATAAGCAGGTAAGTCACACAACCCAAAGAAACACACATGGCTAATAAGCACATTCAAATATGTTGTTGCAGGGGCGGAGGCATGGGGTGGGCTGTCCCTTGGTTCCCATCTCAGGACCCTAGGCAGCTTGCTCTGCTGCTTGCCTGGTTGCATCTGGGGACAGGGCTGAGGCCCTCAGCCCCTGTCTCAGGACCCAGTGAACATTTTTCATGAGCACATCTACCGCCATTACCATCATACTATCATCATCAGTCTTCCATATGGCAGGTACTTGCCTATTCATATATAGGCATTATTCATTGAAACTAGGAAGAACTCTATGAAGTAGTTACTATTAGCACCCAAATTTAAAAGGAAATAAAGCTAGGGCTTTTAGTGGTAGAGCCAATATACATAGGCAGTCTGAGAAGAGCACCCACCTTTTACCACTATAAAAGGTAACACTGACACTATAGAAATATTGTTAATTAAACTCTAATAATTTATATTTGATATACTAATAAGTGTCACTATTATGTTTCACCTTATACGTCATGGCTTATACATGTTTTGTCAGGCTTTTACTAACCTTCTCCATCAATCCCCAAAAACAGTTACCCAAAAGTTATTAGCATTAATAAAATAACCTAATCTTTCAAATTAAAGGGCAATATATTAATATTTCAGGGTCATTGGAATATGGGAACAGAAACTCTGTTCTGCCATAAAGGCTCTCTTTCAGCTGGATGCTCATCTCATGTACAAGACTGATAGTAATATGTAACTGCTTGGCATCTCTATGTGGTGACCAACTTGTTCCAAGATGCCTGCATTGTTCCCAATTTCAGCACTGACTATCTCATGCTCTAGAAACCTGTCCATCCAAGGCAAATTGGACTATTGGTTATCCATATCTTTATTACATTTCCTGAGCATTGAGAAGCATAGATGTTAGAATAAAATCAGGAAATTCTACATCAAGGTTCAAAATTACAGAAGACTTTAAAGCTTCAGAAGAAAATAATCATGTTGACCTGAAGATATGAGATTTGAAGGTCATAAAATTTATCTTCACAATGCTTTTTTTCCCCTTCATTTCTATAATAGTATTGTGGGTCATTTAAATTATTAAACATTTTCACTTTGGGGGTTCATGGGAATGGTAGATGTCCACTTCAGAAAAAAACATTTTTGGGGGTAGAGAGGAATCATTTTAGAGTGAAATGTCCAAAGTCAGAGTGCAGATTGGGGGGATGCGGGGGCACAGAATAAATGTGGCAATGTGGGGAGAAGAGTGACAGGGAGAGGAAATCCCAAGAAGGAAATTATGTAGATAAAAGAAGATAGTGGCGTGTGCTGATGTTGGCCTTGAAGGCTTAGCTAAAGGTTCAGATTTCCTCAAATATATGACAGTTTATAAAATGATGAAAGTGGTCTTTTAGTAACAGCATATTACCTAAATATGAATCTCCTAAGGAGAGGAGAATCTTCTAAAAAACTATGATATAGAAATTTGGTCCTTTTAGACCGTGAGTAGTTTTGAATAAGGAGAAGAGGAATCAACCATATTTGGGGGTTGAGTAGGCTTGGTGGAAGAGGAGACAACTTCTCACTATTCTTACTTTCTCTTTGTACACTGTGATTGCCAATTATCCTCGTACAGTGAGATCTTTTGAGCAAAAGGCTGTGCAGGTATATCTGTGAAATACACTGTACAAAGCAATCTGCTTTATAAATAATAATAGAGAAAATAATGCTAAATATAAACTAATTTTTAAAGAAAACTATGAGTCTGGTTAAGTATGTTTCTGAGCTCTTGTTCTCACCTCTTATGTTCCTGTAACTCCATTCTACTTTGCTTTTTTTTTAACTTTGCATCTCTGCAAAAGATGACTGTTCTCATTTTTAAACATTTATGGAAGAACCTGTCCTCTGCAATAGTTAAAACCAAACTAACTAGCCAAAATAAAGTAGCCATATTCAAATAGTCAAAGGAAAGAGGCACATTAAATGGGTAATACTTAGCGTTTAAAGCTTTCTGTTCTCTTTCTCTCAGTTTCTTCATTCATTTATTGGTAAGGAGTTTTGGTTCAGCTTTGCAGATAAAATAACATTAGGACAAACATTTTTCCTATTGAGTTCCAGAATTTTTTTTTTTCATTTGTTAAATATGCATGAAAACTCTTATTTTTTGCTACTTACCTCTCTGGTTCGTTAGGACTGTGTATATCTCATTTAACCATTAACTCAGTGTAGTGGATTGAATTACGTCCCCCTAAAACTCACTGAAGCTTGAATTGTGTCCCCCCCAAGCTTTACGTATTAGAAACTTAGCCCCCACTGTGACTGTTAAGAGGGTGGGAAATCCTATTATGGTAATTGAAAGGTGGAGCCTTGAAGAGGTGATTGGATTGTAGGACTGTGCAGTAGTGAATGGATTCAAAATAGTGGTCAGGGGCGTGGTTCTGAGGGCTTTAAAAAGAGAGTGAGTGAGATTACTCTCTGCTCTCGCTGCTTCCACCATCTTGCAATGTGAGGCCCCTGGGTCACTATTGCCACCACCAGTGGACTTTGGACTTCCCAGCCTCAGAAATTGTAAGCAATAAATTTGTTTTCTTTCTAAATTACCCAGTGCTGGGTATTTTGTTATAAGCAAAAGAAATGGACTAATACCTTCAGTATAACCAAATTTCATTACAAGAAGGCAAGAGAATATCTCCGGTATTTCATTATAATGGCCTATAACCAGTAGACTACTGGCTCTGCATGTTTTTGTTTTTATTTTCTAAACTAATTTGCTCATTAGGTTTCCCCTCTTCTCCTAATATTTGTATGAAATATAATAATATAGTTTGTTCACTATTCTATGCCTTTGCACATCTTCTTGCTATTTTATCCTTGTTTAGACATCATTTTACATTATTAAATTGACTGAATCATTTAATTCAGTGAATTATTTTTGCAAAAATGTTTATAATGCTAAAATTAAAAAAAAAAAACTAGCATTGTATTTAGATGGAAAGCTGTGTTGTGTCTCATTCTATTCACAGTAGTTAACAGGTGTGAATTGCTTCTTTACTAGCATAAATGTCCTGCTGTGCAGCCCTTTGTTCACTTCATGCTGTTTTCCTGTTCTATTATGTCTATAAAAATACCTGATTCTGCCTTAATGTAATTTTAAATGCTTTACTGCTTTGAATAATGTTTATTTGTAAGTCCCTTCCTAAAATAATAGTGAATACAGTAAAACAATACACACACTGATTCCAGAAAGACCACAGGACTATTATATATATATATGCACATGAACATATATAAATTATATATGAATATATATACATGTAGGTTTGAATGTGTGTTGTGTACAATAGTGCTTTAGTCTTTCCAGAAACAAATATGTATATGTGTTTGTGTATGTGTATACATCTACTAGTTAAGAAGTTTGGTTCAACACTGCAGATATAATATATATCACATTATCCTCTCTGTTTTAGAATTTTGTGAATTCATCTAAAATGGAAGAAAATTATTTTTGGAAATTTGTAGATGCTTTGTACTACAGGGGTAAAGAGAGTTTTCTCTGTTTCTCTGAAGGTTCAAGTCTATTGCAATTAACTAACTATAGACAGACTAACAAGAGAAAAGGCATACAATTATATTAATGTGCAAGTGTGCACCAGACCCATACAAAATATGAGACTCAAAGAAAACCCAGAAGGCTGAAGCTTAAATAGCACTCTCTTCATATAGGAGAAGGAGATGAAGGAATATAGGTAATTTTGAGGAGTAGTAAATGATTTTCAGGGGAATTAAAAGAGCCCAAATAGCAGACAATTGTTTGCGACAAAGTTCATTTAAGCTTTGGGGTAGGTGGCAATAAATTGCGGAAGGGGCAGAAATTCACTCTCACCAAAGCTTGTCTTATTATGCAGATGAAGTCTCTCAGGTAATCTGTCTCTTAGAGTTACCCTCAGAAAAAATAGATAAAATGTCTGTCTGGGCATGGTGACAACTTTTAGTTTTTTCTTAACTTTCCTGTGGTTGATCTTTCCTGATTATTTGATGAGATTCCACCTCAGTCACAAAGAGAACTGCCTGAAAGAGCTTCTCCTTCTGCCTGGAGGTGGGGGTGGTGCAGTAAGAAACAAAAGAAGGTTAGAAAGTCCTTAATCCTGAGGCTGCTTCTAAGCCTTTTGAATTTCCTTTACTTCAAAATGTTCAGCATGTCAGAGCGCCATACTCTAGGGTATCACTTTCTGATCCCCAGCAGTGCCATAGTGAAGATATGTATCAATAAATATAAACCTAAAAATAAGATTATTAAGTGATTTAAAACAGGAAAACTAGCATTATTCCATGAATTGGTGAGCTTAGTGGGTAACTTTCTGAATCCTTTCTGGACCACAGAATTTAACTGGGATGCACTATTTAGGAAAGGTTTGTGTTTATTTTTATTTTTTCCTTTTTGTCTTTTTTCATGACCAGTAACGGGATCGCAACCCTCGGTGTTGCGCCCGCACCACGCTCAACCAGTGAGCGGACTGGTCTCTATATGGGATCCAAACCCTCGGCGGGAGCACCACCGCACTCCCAAGTGCAGCACTCTACCGAGTGCGCCACCGGGCCGGCCCGGAAAGGTTTGTGTTTAAAAAAAAACTATCACCCCACCCCTAAAGTAAAACTACTAGAGACTGTAAGTGTTAAAGAATAAATTATTCTGATGGTTATTACAATGATAAGGAAGACAATCTAGGACTATTGTGATAGGTATAAAGAATATCACGATAGGAGAGAGATTGAGCTCACCTTTAAATACAAAAAGTGGGGATTTATAGCCAACAGCAGAGTGAGGAAGACAAGGGATAGAAAATTACTAAGAGGAGACATAAAGTCTAAGAAGATTTCTGCCAAGCTGATCTGACAGGATTCTTGTCGAGGGAAGGCTGGGGTGATCAGCTATTACCTAGGCAATGGTGGGGTTATGAGGAATTTGATCAGGCATCGAGGGTGGGAGGATTCTCTCTAAACTGACTTAGCAGGAGTCTTGCTAAAACTAGACACTGCAGAGATGAACATGGAAGCCCAAGGATAAGTTGTAGTGAGGAAAGTGCTCAGATGAACCGAAAATTTGATCAAGGAGGGAGTCTTTGTCATAACCTCATGATGGCAGAAGAGACAATTCCATCATCCACTTGAGGGCTGCAGAAGCAGTGTGAAACAAACCCTGGTCTTCACTGAGCAGTGACGGCAGAAGTAGCATCAGCTGCCATCCCACCTGAGGACTGAGTGACAGTGCTAGGCAGAAGTACAGTGACAGTCCATGTGAAGGCTGGAGGAGAGCTCTGGGCTGGGTGTCACTAGTGTGGCAGTGCAGTCCAGGCAGAGAAAGCATCAAGTGCAAGCCTAGGGAGAACAGAAGTGGGTAGTGTAAAGAGCAACCAGGATTGATGAAAGAAAGCAAATGAGCCATAATCTGGGATGCATACAGACATTTCAAGCAGGAAAAGAATCTTAAATGTGAATCTGAGATCCTGTCTTTCCATAGGTGGCGGCTTATGAGATAGTGATATCTTATTAAATTGACCTTACCTGTACCCAGGGGCTGTTGAAGCCTCGGGGCTTCCAGCTTCTGAAATAATAATTCAGAACAAACATAAGCCATAAATGCATTTGTAATAAAAATGTGAATAAAATAAGAATAAGCTTATCTTTTATGTATTTTACCAACTTCCACTTATCAGCTTCTGGACTGTGAATGATGAAGGTGATAAAATTATCAAGACAATGACAAATACAAGCGAGAAAATTAAAGATTGCATAGCATACAAAGGCAAATAAATAATTGGAATGCAAGGTGTTTCCCCTTCAAATGGGTTACATAGCATTTCCACCTGCAGTATGTAGCCTTACTGATCTATAGAGGATATTACAACAGATACAATATTGCATCTGTTCATTCCTCCCTCAATGAGGTATTTTTTTTGTGTGTGACAAGAATGCACAGCCACATCTATCAGATATCCCTGAGTCAGTATCTGGTTATTGTTTGGTAGAGGAATGGCTGAACAGAGATTTCAAATATTGGCAGAGGGAATCTCTCTCAGAATAGAAATAAGGTTGTCACTGAACAGAATGAAACATATAACACATTATGACTATAATGAAGCCACCTCCAACAGGGAAGCAGGCCCAGACTGGTGGTGGGACTTCCTGCAGGAGTCCTCTTCTGCTCAGGCTCTGCCATTAAGGCTGCAACTGAACACCTGGAAAGCTATTGCTCAGCTTTTCCCTGCTTGGCTCATTCTCACGTGCATGCAACAATAAGCAAGTTTTTATTGAGTGCTTATTCTGTGCTGGGCATTAACTCAACTTCAATGGGAACATGAAGAAAGTGAAGACACTGTTCCTGCCATCTGAGAACTTTTGGTCAAGTTAGGGGCAGAAGATTAACATACATGATCATTGAACAAACTAGAAGAGATTTATTTTTAATACCAAAGCACTAGTGGAATAAGTATAGAACTTGACAATTCAAGTTATAAAATTACTTGCAATCTTGGTTTTGCTACTACTGCATGGTTTGGGGCGATATTTATTATATCTGATTCTCTATGACCTCAGCAATTAAATGAGGGGATTTGATTACGTGTTCCCTTAGGTACCTTTCTTTCAGGCTTTACAGTATGTGAATTCCATTCTAGCACCAAAAAAACAAGTTGTTTTCTTTAATTATACTGAATATTCAGTTTTGCTCAGGTTGGGAGCCACATGTGAAGATAAATACTTGAAAAAAGTACAGCATTAAAACAAGTTGGATACAATATATTCTACATACCTCTCTTAGATCCACAACCCAATTAGCATATTACAAGCAAGGAGAATTTCTTCAGTACAGAATTTAACTTTGATCAAGTGTTTTCAAATCATATAATCAAGTGTAAGCATGATTTTTCCATGCCATATGTGTATATAAATATATTTATCTATTTATATTTATACATTAATATATATATATATATTTATTTATATTTATATGTTATATGTGTATATGCATATATGTGTGTATGTATGTATATAAATATATTTATATACACATATGGCATGGAACAACCATGCTTATTTTTGATTATATAAATAAATATATTATATATTAATGTATATACACATATATGTATATGTACACGTATTTACATATATACACATATATGCATGCATTTTTTAAAAACAGTTTGTGGTTATGCAACACACTGAGAAATTCTTGTGATTTTGACACTGTTTCTTAAGTTATGATTTATTATTTTTATTAGTTTCCATTCTTATTTTAGGCATTAGATAGGGTCACATTGTTGAGTATTAACATAGCATAACTGTGAAGGAGCCACCTATAGAGCACTTTGAAGGAAGTTAAACATTATCTCTGAACATATACCAAACAAGTATGTCTTTTGTTCACACTTAATTTATAAAATTAAGTATGATCTGCATGCAGATGGGAATACCATGTACATATTTCAAAACATGGTAGTATTTTGATCACAAAGTTGGAAGATTTAGATTCAATAAGTGGGTTATGTCATCCCAAGAAAGGGAAAAACTTCATTCACAACATTACCCTGGGAGTAACATTGAGAACTTGTAGTTACTAGTTAATGTAATGAGGCAATTAGATTGTTCTATTCTTAGATCCTCTTTGGAATGAAGCATTATCTCTACTTATGAATTGAAATTCTATTTTATATTTTTCATTCCTTAAAATCACATTGAATAAATATATTCAGAAATTGCAAATCCGGGCCGGCCCGGTGGCGCACTGCTACAGTGCGCCGCTTGGGAGTGCGGTGGCACTCCTGCCGAGGGTTCGGATCCCACATACAGACCGGTTCCCGCTCACTGGCTGAGCGAGGTGTGGGGGCAACACCGAGGGTTGCGATCCCGTTGCCGGTCCCGGTCCGGTACGGGCGTGACACTGAGGGTTGCGATCCGTTGCTGGACATGAAAATAAGACAAAAAAAAGGGGAAAAAAAAAAAAAAGAAATTGCAAATCCACATTATGTAATTATTTACCCTAAGTTTCACTAACCTGAACCATCAAATAATCTTTACAGTCTGAACCAATATTTTAACCATGTAATTGAAGTAAAGGGAAAAAAATCTGTTTCATTTTGGTCTAACCTGGAAATGTCTTGATGGACTAGGTGGCTGTATATGTACATAAATAAATGGTTTCCATTATCCAAGCTGACAATTGAACTTATATAAAAAAATTGAGTTTCCTAAATGCTTTCGAAAGACAGTTTAGAATGTATACACATATAAAATTAACCTCATTAAACATACAATGTGTTCAATATTCCATCTCTTATGTTTCTCTTTAACAAGTTGGGCCAATATAGACATCCAGAATTTTAAAGTAATAATCTTGGTAATAGTTGCTGTAAGAGCTTAAATATTGTAGTCAAATTGCTTGGATTCGAATTCCAGGCATCAGTACTTATTCAATCTACAGCGCTGAATAATGTACTTAATCTCTCTTTGCATCAATTACCTCACTTATGATATGGAGATATTAATAGCACCAAGCTAATAGGACTTTTGTGAAGATATTCAGTGCATTTAAAATGCTAAGTGCTTGACATGTCAGAAATAATAATAATTATTACTAGTATTATTAGCAATAACTATTGATATTATTTACCACCATTTGCTATCAATTATGGTTGATTGCAGAGGCTGAAAGTAGAAAATTAATTCATGTATTTGTACTCAGATTTTCTAACAGTAAGAAAGTAATAATGTGGGGAATAATCTCCTTAATATATTTATCTATTTATATTTATACATTAATATATATATACTTATATTTATATGTTATATGTGTATATGCATATATGTGTGTATGTATGTATATAAATATATTTATATACACATATGGCATGGAACAACCATGCTTATAGTATCTCAGGTTGGGAGCCACATGTGAAGATAAATACTAATATTTAGCTATTCCATTGTTTGCAATGGAATAGCTAAATACTTATACATAATTTTAAGAATTACTGTAAAGCTACT
>NW_007727945.1:142553-152175 GCF_000696425.1 Galeopterus variegatus | reverse complement strand
AAAAAAAAAGGATTTCTTTTAAAGAATGTTTAAGATCAGAAAACAAAAAGAAGTTAGAAGCAGCCATATCAGGATTGTAAGGTGGATACTTAATGACTTCCCATTGAAACTCTTGCAAAATTGCCTTTGTTGAATGAGATGAATGAGCAGGAACATTGTCATGGTAAAGGATTCTCTGGTGAATTTTCCTGGGTGTTTTTCTGCTAAAACTTTGGCTCACTTTCTCAAAACACACTCATAATAAGCAAATTTTATTTTTCTTTGGCCCTCTGGAAAGTCAACAAGCAAAATGTCTTGAGCATCCCAAAAAACTGTTGCCATTACCTTTGCTGTTGATTGGTCCTCTTTTGCTTTAATTGGACCAGTTTTACCTCTTGGTAGCCATGTATTTGATTGTGCTTTGTCTTCAGGATGCATCAGTAAGCGATCTTTCATTTCCTGTTACAATTCTTCAAAGAAATGTTTCAGGATTTTGATCCCACTTGTTTAATATTTCCATTGAAAGTTCTGCTCTTGTCTGTAGCTAATCTGGGCACAGCAATTTTGACACCCATCAAGTGGGAATTTTGCTCAATTGTAATTTTTCAGTCAGAATTATGTAAACTGAAACAGTTGAGATGTCTGTGCTGTTGGATATTGTTTCCACTGTTAATTGTCAGTCCTTTCTAATTAGAACATGAGATTTCTTTTCCTCCCAAATTAACGTGAAAGGTCTGACACTGCTGGCTTTGTCGTCAACCTCATCTTGAAATGAGTTATCCATTTGTAAACTGATTATTTCTTTGGCATATTGTACCCATAACTTTTCATAAAGCATCAACGATTTCACCATTCTTCTGCACAAGCTTCACCATAAATTTGATGTTTATTCTTGCTTCAATTTCAGCAGAATTCATGTTGCTCTGATAGAGACTCTTCAAACTGATGTCTTATGTTTCTTAGTGGCTCAAACTAGGTGCTGTTCAGACATATTACAACAAGTTAGTATGAGTTTATTTTGTTACAAAATTTTTTTGAAATTTATGCATAGTTTTTAAAAATTTTTATATAATATGCATTTTCCATGAACTATTTGAAGACTTTTCATACAATGTGAAAAGAATAGTCTTTTCAACAAGTTGTGCAGAAACAAATGGATAGCCATCTGAAACAGAAATGAACTTTGACCCTCACCTTAAACCATAACTTGGAAAGGAGCATGGACTTAAACATAGAAATTAAAACTATAAGTTTTAGAAGAATAAATAAGAGAAAATCTGTGTGAATTATAAATGAGAATAAATGAGAGAAAATCTGGAGAAGGCAATGATTTTTTTAGACAGGACACGAAATGTGCTAAAAAAAGAAAAAAGGATACACTGGAGTTGAGTAAAAAACCTTTAGTTCTACAAAAGATAACATTAAGGGGAAAAAAGAAGAGCAAGCCAAAATGGGAGAAAATATTTGTAATATACATATCTGACAAGGAATGAAATGTTTAAAGAACTCTATAACAATTATTAAAAGATGACCCAATAAAAATGGGCAAATCCTTGAACAGACATTTAACAAAAGAAGATATACAAATGGCTAACACACAGGTGATGACACTCAGCATCACTGATCATCAGAAAGTGCCAATTAAAATAACAATGAGATACTATTTCACAGTCACTAAAGTAGCTAAAAAAAATAAAAGACTGGCAATACCAAATGTTGGTGAGGATGTGGAACAACTGGTGACATTGTAAAATGATACAAGTACTTTTAAAAACAGTTGTCCTTTTCTTATAAATTTAAGCATATGCTTACCATATAGCCAGGCAATTTTATTCCTAGGTATTTACACAAGAACCAAAAATACATTTCCACATAGAAAATGCTGACGGCAGCTTTATTTAAGAGTCAAAAACTGGAAACAAATGTCCATCAACAAATTTATTGCTAAACACATTGTATTATATATTAAAATTATTCAATGGAATTCCATTCACCAAAATAAAAGAGCAAACAACGGTTAAATACAAAATCATGGAAGAATCCCCAAACATTATGTTGAGTGAAAGAAGCTAGATACAAAGGTACATACCATATAATTCAATGTATTGAAGTTGTACAACAAGCAAAACAAATCTATAGCAATAGAAATCAAATCAGTGGTTGCTTGGGGCATAGATAGGAGGTGGTATGGGGATAGCCTGCAAAGGACCATTCTTAGGTTCAGCGAGACAGAGAAAACGGAGAGACAAACCCAAGCCAGGTGCTATTTCAGCCAAAAAGCTTTATTCCACTAACATGGAGGGGAGATTGAACCAGATCAGTTCCCCAAATCAAGAAAAGCAGGAGGTTTATAAGGTTTATAAGGGAGGGTTCTGAGAGAGTCATGAACAATTTTGAAATCAGTGGTATGCAAGGAGACACAGCCCTTGTGGTCCGATAACATCTGGCTGGTTAGGGCATAGGCTCTTGATTAGTCACTATCCCAGTACAAAGCATTCCAGCCAGAAGCCTGCTAAACGCAGCCCACAAGACATTCCTTTGATGATAACAGTCAAGCTTACCCCTTCCCGGGATAGGAATCTCAGTTCCCTGAGAAAAAAGCAAAAGAGGGAGGAAAGGTGGAAAGCCGCTCAACACGGCTGTGCTGAAGCTAAGCCAGCCATGAGACCCAGTAAACATGAGGGGTTTTCCATGGAAATATTCCACATCATTATTAGGATGATAATGGTGTACGGCATACATTTGTTAAGAAAAATCATTAGACTGTACACTTAAATGAAAATTTGATCTCAGTGAAACTGATTTTTTAAGAATTCAATATTTCCCTTGAATTGTAGGGTTGATTTTAGTTGAGAGAACCATCAATTTGCATGAGTTTGCCAGCCTGGCAAAATCAAGAATCAATGATGTTTCTTTGAGAGTTCTTCCACGGTGATGCCAAAGCCTGAGACAAGGCCTACATTTGGTAGATTAATGGGAGAGTCATACAGAAAGCAAATAAACTAAAGTAGCCATGATGAGCATGCAAAATAAACTAGTTTCCCAGGTTGGATATGTTTTTTGTTAAAAATAAAAATATTTATATAATATGTGAATATGTTCAAATGGTATAGAAAAAGGAATAACAGTACTTAATTGGAATAATACTTAGTCAATACCAATCAAAATTTATGTGATTTTATGTGTTGTAATATAATCCATACTTTGGATGAAAACATACCCAAAATAATTCTTCATAAATATCCTTTATTTTATATTTTAACACAGATAAACAAAAATAGTTCACAACCTAATTATAAACACAGAAACAATCCTTCTCTTAATTTTCATGATCCAAATATTAAGCAGATCATAATAAAAGCAAACATGTCCAGTTTGATCAAGTAGCATGAGTGCATCATTGACAAAAAAAAACAGAATGTTTTAGCAACTCACACACACACACACACACACGTACACACACACTTACACACACATATACACACGAACATACAGACACACTACACATGATTTACCCAGACAACATCTGAGAAACCCCTTTATGTATTGTGGATAACTGAGAGCTTGAAATAAAAGTGGTGGGAGTTGCGTTACTAATTATAGCATTTTTATTGTTTCTCTTAGTTACTTTATACAATATTCCTCATTTTCTAGCCTGCAGGAATTATGTGACAGGAGTCTATGATTCCATGTTAAGGTAAAAAACTATAGTTTTAAAAACTAATAATGAGTGTTGAGAAAATATAAAACAATATAATGATAATATAAATCTCTTAAGTGACATTTAAGTTATTGCATATTTTATAAATTAACTGCAAATATCATAGAAAGGAGGTATTTTAGCATCTCTCATTATATTTTCTATAAGATTGTTTATTTTCAGTAGCTAGTAATGTAAATAGTCCTTACACTGCATTTCGGTTCAGCTGGAAATTTTAATCATATTTCTATTCCTCAGGAATAGGGAACAGAAAGACCACAAAATTTCTGCTATAAAGATGATTTATTAGATGTTGAACATTCTCCTTTTCATTACTACGCATTTATTTGGGGAAGTAATCCTTGAATAGAAGAACCATATAACTACCAGTAATTTGCAAACAAAAAAAAGGGCCAGCTTCACTGATCCATGACATTAGCAGAATCTTGGAGGCAGATAACAAGCGCATCTGTCAACAATACAGACCTCCATCTCCAGAGTATACACACACTGGTTCACATGCTCACTCACACACACAACAAACATGTACCACAGAAGCAATATACATGTAACCCACACCAGCAAACACATATGCATGACTCGTGCACACACACACAATCATATTCTACACATGTATGGCAAATAGCAAGTATTCAAGAAATGAATTAGTTAAAAGGGAAAAATGAAAAGGCAAAGAAAGCTAGAGAGAGTTACAGATATTTCAACCTTTACCCTGCTTTGCACAAAATTGTCCTTTTAGGTTGAAGTATATCACCAGAGTGTTATATGCACAACATATATTTAATCATGTTCCTTGCTGTACTCCAAGCTCATCACAGTATGTGGGACACTAAATTTAAGAGATACTTGCTACATAAATAAATAAATATACTGATTGGATGAAATAATTAAAACGTTGTGTATCATTTCGTGGACCTGAGCAGAAGTGTCATGCAAATTCTATTTAAAGGTGATATAAACATATCATTAAGTTCTACTATCAAATCTTTTCCCCCAAATAATTTGTTTTCCTCTAATTGAAAATGTTTGGTGCTTATTTTTACTCTTTTACAATATCTCTCAGATTTGCCACTTACTTTCTCTGCCTCTACCCTAAATATGAGTCTTATTATTTCATAACATGAAACTCTCCTCATCTCCAGATTCTCTCAAGTCTAAAGAATCATGCTGCTTAAAAATGCCAGGTTAGTCTTCTTAAGGCAAGGATTTGGACAATTTACTACCCTGCTCGAACATCATCAATTTCCCAACCCCCGTATCAACAGAAAAATTTCCAGACTCCTTATCTTTGTATTCAGGTTCCCTCTGGATGTGTTTGCACACCGGTCTTTCCAGCTCATCTACCTCTACATCGCTTCTGGTTTCCCTAGTCAAATCGACTTACTATCCCCGTAACGCACATTGAACTTTTCCACTTTGATATTTCTGCTCACGTTGATTCCCTTTCTAAAATGCCATCCTCTATGCTCCATTCCTTCGGCTCATCTCATCAGGCTCCAGCACACATTATGTTAATACTACGAAGACTTCCCTGATGGCACCTGGAGACAACCTCCCTCTCTTCTGAGCAACCATATCACCAATGATCTCTACCACATTTCCTAAAATATATTCATGATACAACACTAGTTGTTTGAGATAATAAATGTTACCAGCAAATGTCTAATAACTTTTGGAAACCCTCGTAGAAATTCACTGAAAAAGTTCCAACAGTGCTGCAAGCAAAGATAGATAGAATCGAGCATTGACCAGGGAACCCATGCTGTACAAAGCGTCTAATGGAACCGGCATTCTGACAAATATACTGTGGGTAAATACTTGTCTATGGCAATTTTACAACATATGTTTATGGCCTGAGTTATCTTTTTGTTTTTACCTTATAGGTATTTTAGTTTTATAGGTGAACATATTCCCTTCTTGTGGTTTTTCTAGAGTTTTTAGGTTTCCATTATAGTGGTATCCATATTCCTGGCACCATTTTACTTTTTTTTACTTCTATTTTCCTCTATGTCATGTTTGCTACACATTTCCAATTTATGTCTTCACTTATGACTTAAATTACTTTAACCTGCTATGTTAATTTCCTATTGCTGCTATAACTAATTAGAACACACACAAATTTATGATCTTACTGTTCTGGAGGTCAGAATTCTGAAATGGTTATCATTGATATCAAGGTGTCAGCAGTGCTGCACTTCTTTCTGAAGATTCTATGGGAGAATTCATTTTCTTGCTTTCCTTCAGCTTCTTAAGATTGTCCTCACTCTTTGACAAGTGTCTCCCTTCCACCTCCAAAGGCAGCAAATGGCCAGTCAAGTCTTTCCAACCTTGTCTCTAACTCTCCTGCTGCCCTCTTTCATTTTATTGGGGCCAAATAATTAAATTATTGTCACCAGACAATTCAAAATAATCTCCTCATCTCAATGTCAGCTAATTATCAAACTTAATTCCATCTGCAGCCTTAATTCTCCTTTGTCTTGCATTGTAACATATTCACAGGTTCTGGGGTCAGCGTGTGGACATCTCTGAAGGCCCCATTAATCTATCTGCCTACAAGAGATATGTTAAACTGATTTAGATTAACATGTGACATACAAATGTGTAAAACCTAAGTAAAAACAATTACAACGTTCTTTGGGGCACATAATTTATCTTCTTACATAGCTTATAAGTGATCAGGCAGACCTCTTTTTTTTATCCCTCCAGTACCTGAAACAGATTTTTATCTACAGCTGATTTTTACTAAAATTTGTTAAATGAGCATCAACCTATGTTACTCTATCTCTACAGTTCCATAACCAAATAAACACACACACACACATAATTTTACATACTATAAACTCCAAATACTTAAAGTACTTCGGTAATATAACAAAAATATTTCTCTATGTATAATACTTTATGTTTTCCTTTTCTATTTGGTATAATTTTTAGATCCATCTGAGGTAAACACTTTATGCTGTATTTATTTGTTCTAGCACCCATGATTTAAAGATTGATTTATACACTAAACTACAATCCTGGATAATCTGGAAACCAAGAGGGCTAGAATAGTTGTTTTAAAAAAAGGAAATTCTAAAGGATCTTAGTGTGACTTGGGAAGAGTGTCTAAAATATAAACTTGACATTAGTGTATAGTATATAATGAAAGTGCTACTTTAATTTAGTATTGGAATTTATTTCAATGAATTCAAAATTTGATTTTAATTAAAATACCTTAGATTTCACCTATTATTATCAACCCTCTGTACCAATTTGTCCAAAGCACAGTAAACATATCTCATGACTAGGATTTATACTCATATTTGCTGATGTTATTTGGAATGTATATAAAATAAATAATAATAATAAATGAAATACTGTATTCTCTGTTTGTATAACTAAGTGTAAAACTCTGTAACAGGAATTTAGTGGGAAAATGTAAAAAAAAAGATCGCTTTAGAACAGTGATTCTTAAAATGAACTCTAGGAACATTTAAAAATGTCAATGGCCAGGTCACACCTCTAAGGAATTAAGTTAGAGTCAGATTCCAGGTCACACTTCAAGCCTAATGATATCAGAGGCAGATTCCAATGAGCTGGCATAGTTAAAAACCACTGATTTTAGAGACAGAGTAGGATTCTAGCAGCAAGTAACAATCCGTGAAATCTGTAGATATAACATCACCTACTAATTTGTTCTATACATCCACCTCCACAGGATTGCTGGATGTTTAAAATCCTAAACCTGTAACTAACCCCATGGGTAAAAGAGATGAACTTCTTCTTTTAATTTTTTAAAATCTCATCTTTACTTCAGAATCATGCCTGAAGATTCAATCTCA
Organism: Galeopterus variegatus; assembly: GCF_000696425.1. Taxonomy (NCBI): domain Eukaryota; kingdom Metazoa; phylum Chordata; class Mammalia; order Dermoptera; family Cynocephalidae; genus Galeopterus; species Galeopterus variegatus. Next base: position 144,651 of record NW_007727945.1, on the reverse strand, counting down.
AAATTCAACAATTGATTGCACATGATCTTAGAATTTAGCAAGCTAATCAGAGCTTCTTAATTTACTTGTGCATTTGTAAATGCATGTCTTGAGGGATAAAGAGCTAAATTTCAAAATCCAAGGAAAAGAGTGAGTGGAGATTTTTAATCACAGATGTTAACATTTCTACTTAACCTTTACTGGAAACTCGATTTGTACATCAAGCAATTTTACAAGGTGAAAACTATTACTATTTTTTCTTTTTGTTTATCTATTTTACTGGGTAAGTAAACTGAAATAAAGAAAATTTAAGATTTGACAGGTAGCAGACAGCTTCTGGATCCAAGAATTGGGATTTTGAACCAAGTCAATCTGGATCCAGAGCTTGTGCTGTTACCCACTCTACCTTAGAAAAGCATAGAATATGATAATGTAATGGAGCTTTATTGAGCAGGACTGGAGACCCTCTCAGGGAGCAGCTTGGCTACGTGCTGTTCTCTTTCTGCTAAAGACTATAGAGGCAAATTTTCACTAGACCAGCAGAGAAACACAATATTCCCCAAACATTAAGAGGCAGCTGTAGGAAGCATTTTGTAAACATATGGTATTTGTATAATTAATGCTTAAATAGAAAATTAGCTTACAGTTACAGAATTACAGTTAGAAAACCTGAAATTTCCAGAGCTGAACTCATATACTCCTTTTTCTCTCCAAAACCACCTATTCCAGTTTTTTCCTGCTTAGTACATGGCAACTAGAAAACTGGTCATTCAATTGATCTTCTGGAAAATAACCTTGACAAGCCTTCTCTTTTCACCCAGCTGCCTACATCCCGTATCTTTGATCTCTCTCTCTACTTCCATTGGCACTACTCTCATTTCGATACTCCAATACTGTGATAGCTGCCTAATTACTCCCTCAGTCTATCCCATCTTCCAACTTTTCTAACAGATGACCCTGCCTAAACTTGAAATCTAAACATGCTATTCCTTTACTTAAAATACTTTGATAAATTTCAGGTTTAAATGCTGCTTTTACATTCGAGATAAAGTCCAATCTCCTTAACTACGTTTCTAAATATTTTCATAGTTTAGCCACTGCCTGCCTGTCCAATCTCATTTCTCATTTTAACTCTAATGCTGAAGCCAAATACTTTGCCCTTCTTTGATTCTGAGGATTTGTATATGTGGCTCCCTTTACCAGGAAATCTTAGAAACTCTTATTTTCCTGGATGTATCCTATTTTCCTTTTTTGAGAATTCTTACAGGTATTCCTTCTTTTAAGGAACTTCTTACTCGAATTTTGATATACAATAATAAACACTTTCTATGCAACAGCAAATTCTAAAATTTAACTGGCATGTATGGCAACATTCAGAGAATAAGCAGTTAGGATTAGCTAATAAAAAAAACAAAACCGAATAGTGCCACTATTTTCGTCATAAGTTTAAGGAGGTTTTAGAATAACTGTTAGAAAATGATCTATTCAAAATTTTGTCAAGCATTCTCTCTCTTTAGTTGTTTTTTTCTCTCCTTAAAATTCCAAGAACAAAGTAGATATTGTAATATTCCATGTCACCATATCAGTAAACTAGAATTTTTAGAATATGAAAATGCAATCATTTATTCCCCATGCTAGTAGCATTGATCAATCAGATGTGGACTCAGATATTGACCATGTTTTTTTATAATTTTACTAGTTAAATTTAGAAAGTAAGGAGAACAAGGTGAAGTAAGGAAACCACTTGAAAAGGTGATATAGAGATGATATTATAATTATAATATGCAGCCCAATAAATGATTCAGAAGTAATATCTCTAACAAACTTACATGAAAACAAGTGAACTGCTTCACATGAGCATAAAGCCACGATACGAATAGAGCAACTTAGAAGACTGAGTACACAGTTGCAGTGTTATACCATTGTGAATCGATAAACCTTACAATAACAAATTTTTGTATTACTTTATCACTTTACTCCATTGTAATGAAGCATACTAGTAAGCAATTTTTGCAAAAAGCAATAATTTATAATAATAAATTAATTTTTGCTTTTTTATCATCTCATTTTGTTATACCTGCAACATGAAGAATATGCATCACTATTGAAAATAAATTTT
>NW_007727945.1:125178-141979 GCF_000696425.1 Galeopterus variegatus | reverse complement strand
AATAACAAATTTTTGTATTACTTTATCACTTTACTCCATTGTAATGAAGCATACTAGTAAGTAATTTTTGCAAAAAGCAATAATTTATAATAATAAATTAATTTTTGCTTTTTTCTCATCTCATTTTGTTATACCTGCAACATGAAGAATATGCATCACTATTGAAAATAAATTTTCATAATTAATGAATACAGTAAATAACAAGAACCTTGAACTAGTAAGCAGCTGTGTTTCCCCTGTCCAGGATATTCTATATCCTGATGAGGATGATGGTTTTCTAACTCTGTGCTATGAATATAACTCTACTAGCCCACTCATTCCTGACCCATTTTGCTCCTATAAAAGCAAGAGATTTATTAATTTCTCTTTTTCATTCCTGCTTTGAACAAAAATTTCTTCTAAGGCAGGTAAATTATTCTCATTGAAACAGACATAAAACTTAACATGAAAGATCTGCAATTATTATATTTATTACAAAGTGAGAGGACCCCTAGGATATGATGACAGATGTCAGAAGAACTTAAAGTTTGTTTGGAAGAAAGTGTGGGAAGCTGGGAGTGGGCTTCTACTTCCCCTCCACAGATTGCTCCTAAGGAGTATTACCAAATCTTCATGTAAAGGAGGATACTGAACCTGAGTTGGTGTTAATATTCAAGGCTTTAATAATTTGCAGGTAGAGTTTTACAGCAAGAATTTGGAGTTTATAATAAAGATTATTTGGGCAGCATTTATATGATTCTTACCGATTCTTCTGTTTTATACCATGATTAACACCAGTGACTGAAAAACAAAGAAGAAGCCCAACTTCCCAGGTAAAATATCTGAACAAAAGGCCCGAAACCTATTCTGAAAGCAAAACAGTACCCTTATTACATAAATTTAACCAACATTAGGGATTATAAAGAAGACTACAATTCAGTGGCCACATAAACATCAGAGAGCTGGGCTATATTCACATGGTCATGTAAGTATTCATGTGTGTCAGAAAGGGTTTAGCTTCTATAAATGAGCAGGTTTAAATAACTATATTAATAAACAAAGAGGGGGGAAAGATGAAAAGAAAAAGAAAAAAAAGAGAAAAGGAAAAATTAGGTGGGAAAGAAGGCAGTAATAAAGGAAGATGAAAAGTAGGGAGAGAGGAATGTTAAAAGGCTTTCAACTCATAAAAGGGTAGAGGGTGGATAAATATGATATATAAGATTCTGATGATGATTTATTTTTAATTAAAGAGTATTTTTTATTTATGCAAAAAGGAATAAAAATCATGGACAAGCTAATTCCTATTGTTACCACATTAGCATATATTTAATGTGAGTGATGTTTTTGAAGAGGTGTGGGATAATGGGAGTAATGATATCACTTGGAAAAAGCAGAAATTGGCTGGACAATGGCAGTGAAAAGGCAATAAAGCAGTGCTAAAAGACTAACAAAAGCTTCATTCATTCATCTATTCATTCATTCATCCAGTGTACAAAGGAAAAAGGTAAACATGATCACTTTCCTCAAGGAGTCATTGTCAGAGGGAGACTTGAAAGAAATTATTCCTAAAATAATCATGTGCATTTTATGAGCCTGCAGTGAAAAAGTACATATAATGAGAGAACAAAGCTGCATAGGGTGTCAGGGAAATACCTGTTTGTTCTCAATAAAAGGCTGAATATCTTCAACATGGCAATGTTCTAAGAACAGGGATGCATGGTAAAAAAATAAAATAAATTAAATTAAAAAGATTAAAAACACAGTATTTGACAACCCAGAGTAAGTGAGAGAAGCAGTGCTACAGGCAAAGAGTGGGGAATTTCTCTAACTCTTAGAGTTCAGAGAATAAACAGCTTGTTTCCTCCTTCAAAACATATAAACCAAATTCTTACAGTCTTGAAATAAATAAAATTTATAACAGCCCATAAATTACTATTATGGCATAATGAAACAGGTTTAACTTTAGAAATGAAATGAGTCACTGGGCAACTACAATAAGCTAGCAATTTTGAGACCAGCAGTTTTTCATAAAAGTGGAACTCTAATTTGGATAGCAGAACAGAGGCAGAATGAAGACACCGTGCCTCTCTTTGAGTAATTGCTTTTGTTACTAATGGAAGAGAACTGCATCCTGTTATCCTAAAGTGGCATTACAATATGTGACAGCCTCTAACTAAATCAGAGAGGGGTAGTTAGAGAATATACCACTATTTGATGCATTGACTTCTGGAACACAATTGTACCCTAGGAAGTCAATAAATAATATTTTGAAAGGTAAGGATACATGCAATTAAACTTAACTGAAAAGATAAAATAACCAGTTCTCATACTGTTACACCTAAACTTCCAAGCTTGCATCTATAAATATGAAGCAAAGTCTAGCTGTTTATGTGGATGCCAGAGTTTCCTGAAGAATAGGTTTTAGTTATTAATAAATCATAACACTTGAGAGGGATATAATGTAATATCTAGACTAAGAAATTGTGTAGCCATAAGAAGAGCTCTCACCTGCCTTGGAAAGTAAATAGCTCTGGGGAGTCATATGTGACCAAAGAAATTCACAACTTTTCTTACTCTGTACATAATTTCAGCATTTAACCTTGTATTGGTTGATCTATTCTGGTTGTGTGTGTCTTTTATTTATACCATACTGTGAGCTAAACAAGAATAAGAACTATATCTTCTCCATATTGCCATCTATAGCTCAAAGCACTTACTAACCAGCAGTTGCTCAAATAATATTATTGATAGTTATACCATACTGATGTGTATTTGACCTTGCATGCCTCAGGCATTCTACTTTTGTTTTGTTTTGTGTTTTCTTGCCTTCCCAGAATTTTCTAACAATTACCTTCAGGATTATCAGGTAGGTTTCTACATCAAGTGAAGTCTAAGTTTGAAAATTCATATTTAGTTATCTGAAAATACTTATGAGCAAAACACTGGCCTCTATGATTCAATGGGTAAAAAGGGGAACAGACTGTGATCACAAGGAGTTTAAAATTCAAAAGAGACAGCTGTCTGCTAATTTTGATGACTCTCAAAATCTAGTATATTTTGAATGATAGGTATCTGAAGGGTAAGTAAGGTATTCCAGGTAATAATAGCATGACAAGAATCAACAAATGTATGGAAGTAGTGAAACTGTCTCAGGAACAGTGGATTCAGCTTGAATCTACAGTACAGTAGACATGTCTGGGGAAGAAGGTGGTTCTCACATATGAAAGAACTTTGGAATCAGACAAGCCATTGCATTCCAGTCCTGAAGTTTACTACTTAGACAACAATGAATTGAATTAATTTTTTGTGAGTCTTATGAGAGGATCTGCATAAGAATATCACAGTTCGTTGTAAAGATTAATGAGATCGTGTGTGTAGAGTATGTCTAATATAGTTCCTAGTGCATATGGCTCAATGAAAGTGAGCTTCATTAATCACTGAGAAATACAGAGACAGTGAAAGTGTTTGAACAGAGCTAGAGTTGTATCTTAAGAAACTTTCCTTATGCAGTACTTATTAAAAAATGAAATTAATTTGATGACTAGAAATATTCCAAATTTCATATTTTATTGCTAATTTTCTGTCATTAAAGTTGAAGAGCAGGAAAAAGAATTGATTTAGAGGAATGGATCCTGCTTTTTCTCATCTTTATTTGTACATTGTGATTTTTATTTGCTGGCAGAAAACACAAATGAAAATGTTTAGGGGTCAGTTGGGAATATGGACTTGACACGTCAGAAAGAAGACATACAACAGGAGTGATTTAGATGTCCTCTGCATACAGGTGACAGTTGGTGCTTTGATAGTGAATGATAACACAGGGAGTAAAATTTTTACAGAAAGGAAAAATAGTCCAAATACAGAGCCTTTGCCAAGACTCATTTGTAGGCAGTGTCAAAAGAAGAATCAAGAAAAGTAGATTTTTCAGTGAAGAACTTGTTTATTTTATTTTATTTTATTTTATTTTATTTTATTTCCTGACACTTGTGTGTCAGGAATTTTTTTTTTAAAAAATGAGTTTCAGGAAAAAATGGCAATTCTTCATATTTATATGTACTAACTTTTTTTTGGAATGATCATAATAACTACACAAGGGTAATATTAATAAAGCAACTACTATTAGGAATGTGAGTGGTAGAGATGATTAGAGTTCTAGACATTGCCATTTTTCTCCTAGTTTGGAAATGACAGGTCCATGATTCAGGCATAGACATTTCTGAAGCTGGGAGCCATGTGCTCTTAGTTATTACTTTAATAAGATCAAGAAAGATGAAGAATCAGAAAAGACTACTGAGTTTGATATTTGGGAAAGTATTGTCTGTCTTCCAGAGAAAACAGATCAAATTTCAAGGAGACAAGTTTGGAAGGTGTGGTAATAACCTAGAGACAGAAGAGAAAGTCCACCTACTGTGGTGTGTCATATACTGTACAAGTCACTGGGGATGCAACAGAGAACAAGACTGACAAGATTTTTGTGCTTGAAAGGCTGACACACTAGTACAAGAACAGAAAGTAAAACAAAGACAAACTGAAAAAGATCCATTAATTATAAGTAGTCTGTAAATAATTAAAATAAAATGAGGATATGTCAAGTAACAGGCTCTTTAGCTAGCCAATGGAAAGAAGGTTTTGCTAAAGGTGGTATTTCTCCCGAGATCTGAATTAAAAAACAAGCAAACAAATAAAAAAGAATGTTGCCACAGCTTCTTTGGAGAAGATCTCAAGCAAGTGGGACCGACCAGAACAAAGGCCCCAAAGCATGAACAAATTTTGGCATATTTTAAAAACAGAAAGAAAGTCAGCTTAGCTCAGAAGGAAAGAGTAATATTAGATGAAAAGCTCGAGGGTGGCGGAAGCAATTCATGGATGGCTTTGTTAGTCATAAGGGGAAGTGGAATTTTATTTTGCAATTGGAAATCTAGAAAGTGACTTGCTCTGATTGTCTGGCTGTTGTTTGGAGAATGCATGAATTCATTTATTCAACGAGTATTTGTTGAGCATCTTCTATGTACCAGACAGTGTTTTAGATACTGGGAATACATGTGAAGAAAACATGCAAAGGGAGAAAAATAAGCAGAGCATGGAAGTGGGATGAGAAATGCTATAGGACAGGAAAGATGGGTTAAAATTTTAAATAGGAGCTGGCCAGTTAGATCAGTCTGTTAGAGTATGGAGCTGATAGCATAAAGGTCCAGGGTCCAATCCCTGTACCCCCCAGCAAAAACAAAGAAAAAAATTAAATAGGTTAGTCAGGGCAGGCAAGATTAAAAATACATTTGAACAAAGGCTTGAGAAGAAAAGAAGCCATATGAGACTATCTCATCTTATTCCATATTTTATAATCGAGAAAAATGTCAACCAAAATGTTAGGGTTTTTTCTAACTATTTTCACCTCTTATTGCCCTGTTTATCTCATGCTTGTGGCTTGAAACATGCTGTATAACCTCTCTAATTATTGTTTTCAGACAATATTCAAACTTCATTTTGTGGACACTAAAAAAAATTCTAAATTAAAATGAATTTTCAGTTATGCTCTAGAAAAACATCCTTTTGCATTTTTGTTTTTGCCATCATTTCTCAAAATTGTTCTTCAACTTGCAGTAATTATAGTAGACATAATTATCAAAATAGATGTAAAAAAATTGTGATGGTTAATTTTATGTGTCAACTTGGTTAGGCCATAACAGATGGCCTTTGGTGAAACACTATTCTAGATGATTCTGTGAAAGTATATTTAAACGAGATTAATATTCAAATCAGTAGACTGAGTAAAGCAGATTCCCCTCCATAATGTGTATGGGCCTCATCAAATCAGTTGACGGCCTTAAGAGAAGGAAGAAAAAAAAAAAAAAAAAGACTTCCCTTAATCAAGAAAGAATTATGCCAGCACACTGCCCTTGAACTCAAGCTGTGACATCAGCTCTTCCCTGGCCTCCAGCCTACCAGCACTGTGCAGATTTTGGACTTGTCTACCTCCACAATCGTGTGAGCCAAATCCTTAAAAAAAAACGCTTTCTCTCTCCTATTAGTTCTGTTTTTCTTAAGAATCCCGGCTAAAACAAAACAAACAAAATATACGTGTGTGTGCGTATGTATTTAGTAAGAATTTCTCCTAATAAAATCTTGGAAGATAAAACAGTTCTGAAAAAACATNTCTCTCCTATTAGTTCTGTTTTTCTTAAGAATCCCGGCTAAAACAAAACAAACAAAATATATGTGTGTGTGTGTGTATTTAGTAAGAATTTCTCCTAATAAAATCTTGGAAGATAAAACAGTTCTGAAAAAACATTAATAGTAGAAATTGTAATACCAGATTGTACATATATGAAAATTGTAAGAAGCAGAAAACAAATTCTATTTGAAACGTAAATGCTGAAGTAAGAGATTATAAAATTACCATTGTAGACAATTACTGTTTGTTTATAAAATACTAGTTTAGTTAAACTTTCTAGTACATCATAATTCCATCATATATAGTAGAAAACTTAATTAAACTAGTTTTCGGACCAAGCAATGGACCCGATAGTAATAGAAAAAGAAGAGAGTAACAGATGCAAAGAAGTTGGGGCTCCAGCCAAGCTTAGAACTGACTCCCATTCACCCATGTGGTACCTTTTCAAGAGAATTTTCATTTCATGACATTGCCTCCTAACTGCTGCTGGTTTGGTCAAGGGATATATCTGATCCAAACTGAGGCAGATTATCTCCCTGAGAAATTTGAAATGGAAATCAGAGACAGCTAGTTAATTTTTCTATGACTGGAGTAAACTTTTTATAAACTAAAAGATTTAGATCAGGCCCATCTTGACCACATGTATAATAAAGCATTGAAAATAGTTTAGGCAGTTGAAGGTTGAGGGAGAGAGGTTGGGAGAGGAAAAGAGAGAAGTTGAATTGAGCCCATAGACATGAGCAAGGGTGAACAAAGGAAAGAGATTCTTGCCTGGTTCCTAAGGAATCCCTAATTCCTAATACTAGACGCTTGGGAGACGCTATTTTGGGAATTTGTGAATAGTGACATATCTTAGTGTAGATTGAAGTGTGCTTCTGTTTCTTTAAATCAAAGTGTACTGGCTAAAACAGGCTGAAGAAGATCCTGTAATAGAGAGGAGTTGTAGTGAGATTCAGGGGAAAGATGAGGCAACACTCAGGCAAACAGAAACAGGATCAAAAGAAAATAAGATACAAGCAAGTGGCAAACAGCCAAATAAATGTGCTTTCTTGATAGGTTAAAAAAATTGGATGAGGGTAATAATATCATAAGTTTTTCACATGCTGTATTGATGTGTACAATTTAATAAAAAGCCATGGTCACTGGTTTTACAGTCAATCAGTATTTAGAAGTAAAACATGGTTGCTGAAATTGGGGGGCTAGAGTGCCCCCTATTCCTAGGTTTAAAAAAAAAAATCTGGTTTTTAATATTAGTGTCTCATCTGAAAAAAACACAAAATGTCCCAGGAAACCCACTACTCTGGTCTTGTAAATAACATTTTCTGCACACTGCTTCTCACACCCAGATGAGATATAAACATTCTTTGTCAGACCAAGAGACCTAAATTTTAAAGCTGAATGTATGGGCATGGTTTCATCAACCTAAGACTTTATGAAGAAAATTAACATCTGTTTGCATACCTGCACAAGTTCTACAAAAATTGTCTAATTCTTATCTAATCAAACCTTATCTAATGATTAGTGTTTGCAAACTGTATGTCATATGCTTTAATTGATTTTTTTAAATTTAAAAGTCTTAATGAATACAATGGATTAAAAAATATATTGATAATTTCCATTATGCATTTAGGTTGTGATTGCTGAAATATCAATCTGTATAGTCCAGAACTGAATAGATTTGTCTTAGCCTTTGGTAATTTTAGGAAACTCCTTTCCAACCCTCCTTCTGCAAATACAAAAATATGCAAGCCTCTTCACCCCTCACACATCAACTAGTATTCTTTCCTTTTTTTTCCCCTCCTCTTTCATGTTTCTCTTGTTGATTCTAGTCATTTTGCCTAGAATTGTTTCCTTATTATTGTATGTCACTTTCAATTGAGAATAACTCCTTGAAGACTCTGCTTTTTATGCTTTGTGTCTGCCACAGTGACCTAACATCAGCTTACATCCATATCTACACAACCTAAGTAGAATTGGAATTGACCATCAGATTCTGTGTATTCAGTTCGTGGCAGCCTGTCACAAATGCCCTACAAGTAATGTGGCTTGTATTTCAAGAGTTCTGTCAATCACATAAGCTACGAATGAATCTTCCAGACACAGCTATTTCTAAAGCTGTTTATGAAGAGGCATAGAGTATATCTTGATGATTACACACAGTTATAAGCTCTCATTTTGAGATGGAAATATGTATAATGCTCTATGAATCGTTATTATTGATGATAGTAATAATAGTATTACCATCCAATGAAACAATAGCAATAATGACTCTCGTTTATTCTTTGAAACTTAAAGTGAGTCATTAAATTTTCGGAATAGCTAATAAGTACTTGTAAAATACATGTTAACTTGGGCTACTAATAAAAGTGCTATGTAAATGTACAATTATCATATAACAATACCAGCACAATGTTCACACGTTAATGAATAATGAACTATTTTTTTAAAAGTAACCTCAATTTTAATTTTAAAAATTAGGATTAGAGGTTTTTTCTTTTTATTTCAATTTTCACGTAAGGATGGGCAAAACTAAAAATTAATTTTATACTCAAGTGCAATGCATTAAAAATTGAATTTCACACTTTGGAATTGGGTACTTAACTGCTACTGAAAATGGCATTAATTTGATAATGATATGCAAAAAGAGAATCTTTCATTCCTTATTTCTTCTAACTTAAGTATGTATGATTTTCTTTATTTTTTCTCTCCATCACGTGGAGGTGATAGCCTCAAAACATTTTAACGAATCTGTGATCGAGTGATCCATATATTGTTCTAAACACATTGGCAACCTGAGCTAATATATATTCTTTGAGTCTTTGGTAGAAACAAAGATAAAAAAGACATTGTCAAGCTTACCATCAGGAGAAAGAGAGAGAGAAAAATGTAAAATCACTCAGAAGCATGGTATACTTGAACCCTGTCCTCTGATAAGCCCCTTTTGTACCCTGTAACACTTTGTAACATCTCTTCCCTTTCTCCTGAAGTCTTTTACACTGCAAAGCTACTATGGAGCCCTCGCTGTCCAGACATGGACCCCTGTCTTTTGTCGTTTCTCCCTCATCTTTTTATTGCTCTGTTCTTTAAATTGGTCCAGCTGTTCTCTTAGAAAGAAATAGGCCTTTTTTTCAAAAAGTGAAAGTGCAGAAAAATTTATTAGATAAATGCAGATTTGTCTTTGGCAGATGGGATGAAGAAAAAGATTTTTAAAAAAAACTTATACTAAATTATATTGTTATGTCATTCACGAATAACTCTAATATAATGATCAAGAGAGAGTCCTGGGGCCTGGGGTGCCTGGCTTCATCAGTTACTATTTGAATAACTTGAACAAAATTTTTAATACAGTTTTCTTTGTGTGTGTGTGTTTGTGCCTGTGTATAAATTCAATTTAACAATAGAATGAATTATTATAACATAATGATTATAATATCAATATAATTAATTTAATGATATATAAATATGTATCATTATATGATACATAATGAATATAATAATGATGAATATAATAATATATCTTACTCAAAATTGTTGTACAATTTTAATAAGTAATTATCTGTTAAATCCTTAATATATTCTTGATCTCATAGTGACTGCTCAACACAAATTTGCTATTATTTTTATTATTATTGTTATCCTGGCCTGGCTCCTGAATTTATTTTCTAATGGACTAACAAATGGGCTATTAAAAATCATTGCTCCACATAGACGGTCATTTCTTAATGAATTTGATGGCTACACAAATAGGGCACTTACCCTAAGCACTTAAATATACAAATTAGACACCTTTTCTATTATCTTCTGTTCTCTAAATATATATAATTACATTTCATAGTGAAAGTCTGTCATTTTCAGGATGATGTTTATAAAATATTACTTCTTTAAGGTAGAAATACACAAAATGAATACATTAATTAATTTTGACACTGCACATTTAGAGTCAAAAGGGAAACTTAAAAAAAAAAACCCAAAAAATAAAAAACCAAAAAAAAGATGACCAAGCCTTGTCTGCAGAAATTCTGACTTGTGCATCTATATTTTTTACCCTCCTTAGATATTACCAGTGTATAGCCAAGATTAAGAAAACCCATGGGCATTATGTCATTGAATTTCAAGTCTGAAAGTGATTTTACAAATGATCTACTTCAAATAAGTCTATAACACAGACTCATTTAGTGTTTGAACACCTCTAAGGACAGGAAAATTTCTGACTACTGATGCAGTCCATTTTCTGGAAGTTGGGGGAAAAAAGTCTTACGAAGAGCAAAAATCAAGGAATATATTCCATGATGATCAATCAAAGTGTTGTTGCTTTTTCACATGTTGATCTTTCAAATATTTAAAACAATTAACAGTTCTACTCTGCCTACTAGACTTTTTCTCACAAGGCTAAGCATCCCAAACTCTTTCTAATAACACTTCTCTGATCTTACCCAGGTTGCCCTTTTCCTTCTTCAGTGTGGCAATCAGGAATCAACACTGAAAAAGGTGTGACTATCATTCTGTGTATTCCTTGTCTACTAAATTGGTCTAAGGACATATAAATTTTAAGGTCCCTACAACCCCATGTTATAATTCATACATCCTGCTAAGTGACATAGCTGCTGCATTAGGTATTTATTGCTGCATATCAAATTACCCCCAAAACTAAGCTGCTAAAAACAGCATTCACTATAAACAACATTTTTATGCACTGACAAAAACATTTACTATATCACACAATTTCTGAAGGTCAGGAATCTATTAGTGTCTTATCTGAATAATTTTGTCACATGGTCTATCACAAGGCTGTAGTCAAGTTTTTGGCTGTTGACAATAGTTGTTTGCAGGTGTCATTTTCTTGCTGGCTGTTGGCAGGGGACTTCAATTCCTTGTCATGTGCGCCTTCCTATAAGACTGCTTCATGACATGACATTTGGCTTTCTCCAAAAAAGGTAATCCAAGACAGAACAAGCACCCAAGACTGAAGCTCTGATTTTTTAAAAACCTAACAACAGAAGTGGCTTACCATCATTTCTGCCATATTATGGTGAGTAGAAGGAAGTCATTAAGTCTAGCCAACACTCATGGGGAGAGTAATTACGTACCCCTTAAATAGAGGAATATTAAGGAATTTATACATATTTTAAAACCACCACAGCAATGATGTTGAACTGGTAAAATTATTTTTTTGTACACTACTAGGCACTCTATTTTTCTTTTATATGTGTTTTCACAAGGCTAATGAGAACTTTTTAAACTTTTTATTATTTATTATAATTATTACAAATTGTGAATTTTCTTTATGCCCTTTACCTGACCTGTCCATCCCCCAATATCTAATAGCCTTAGCTCTGTTCTCTCCTTCTGAAATTTCAATGTATTGTTGAGGTCTTTTCTTTCTTTCTTTCCTATTTTCCTTCTTTCTTTCCTTCCTTCTTTCTTAGCACCCAGCTGTGAGTAAGAACATTTGGTATTTCTCCCTCCCCGTCTAGCTTATTTCACTTAACATAATTTTCTCCAGACTCATCCATGTTTCTGCAAATGGCAGCAGTTCATTCTTTTTTATGGCTGAGTAGTACTCCATTGTGTATATATACCACATTTTCCTTATCCAGTCATCTGCCGATGAACACTTAGGTTGGTTCCATATTTTGGCTACTGTAAATAGAGCTGTGATGAACATGGGAATGCGGGTATCCCTTCGACATGATGATTTCCATTCCTTTAGACATGTACCCAGTAGTGGGATAGCTGGATCATACGGTGGGACCTTTTTTGATTCATATTCTTACATATTCCCTTTTTTTCATAACATTATGTTACTTGTACATTTGACAATCACACATTGTGTGACAGTACTTCAAAAAGTTCAAGGAAAGATTTCTATTATCTTTTAATTCAACTTTTCCATGAACTCTTTGAAGTACCTTTATATATTATTATCCAAGTTATAAATGCAACTTTTGAGAGAAGACCAAACATGGCAGGGCAATATGGTACTAAACTAGCCCAGCTTCCAGGATGACATTAATTTATGTTTCAAGATAAATTGCTATCATTTAGAAGCTTAGCCCATATAATTTCTTTATCTTCGTCTTCAAAATGTTATCATGTGGCACTCAAAATATTGCTCAGATCTACAAATAGTGTGTTTACCAGGTTTTCTCTGAGCTCTGATTTAGAAATATCATAAAATGAGGGGGATGGATTTATTCTTTTTTTTTCCTTAATAAGTTAATTATTGATTTTGTTATAAAAACATCTGAGGTAATTGATTCTGATATGCACTTTCATATTTGATCATTTTGAATTTTCTAGCATCTCTCCCATTTTCCATGATTTCTCAGATATCCTCAATATGGTTTGTAGATTAGTTGTTAATTCTATTCATAAATTGAATTGGAATTTCTAATGGAGCATGTCTATTTATAACCAATGAGTTTATTTTTAAAAGAATTATGTATTTACATATTGTTGGCAGTTCGTACAGGTTTTCTCTTAAATTTCTTCTTTCTTTTGTAATAGTGTTTCTTGGTTTCTAATTATTACCAAGAAATGAATTATCAAGTGGAGGTCAAAGTATCAGCAGAGCATCAAATCAAATAGGAAGTCTCATCAGATCGATAATAAAGTTTTTTCTTTTTTCCTGGAAAAGTATTATAAAGTATGAATTTGCTTCCAGAAGTTAAGGCTTTGTAGACTTAATGGTAACTAGTCAACACATAGTCCAGTCTGTTTTTAAATATCTAAAAGAGTCAACTCCTTTCTAGTAAGAGTTAGGAATCAATTCCCCAAAGTAAAACCTGAAGTCCGGCTTTGAAGAGAAAACTTTACACAAAGATTTTACAAATATCTTCATATTGCGATAAATTCACATCTCCTTACCATCCAGGCATATATATAAAATGGCATCATTCTATAGGTTGTTACCAAGGAACTTTTGGTGTTTTTCTCCGATGGTTCATCTCATGATTTTTATTTTTATTTTAGTGGATCCTTTGCATACTACTACTATATGTAGCTCTAGATAATTAAAATATGCTGTCCTTCTCTATGATAAATTATTCTCTCAATCCTGGTGCTAGAGTATAGCTTTAAATCATCCTCAATAATATTTAGCATCAGAGCAAAAAGCAAAACAAATCAAAACAAAAACACTAATCGACCACACAAACAAACAAAAAAACAAGGTTATATAAATCCAACAAAGCAAAAATAACAATGGAAAGTAGGAATTTAAATTTCTTTTTCACTCTGTTCCCAAAAAGTGCTTTAACAAATTCTAAGGTAGAAAGAAATCTATACTGTACTGTTGAGAAAAATTTAATACACTCAGTGCAGATACTTAATTATCTCTGACCACTATTAAGTACTTCAGTTTTTATCCCCTTTAAACATTAGGTGATAAAAACTGGCAAAAATTGAAAAACACTATTTCCTCATCTAAAGAGTTTCCTGCTACTGTTTGTTTTCCCCAGATATCTTTTTCTCAATCTGATTTTCTATAATTCTAACAACTTTCTGAGTGAAGGAAGTGTTGTGCTCGGACCAGGCACCACGATTTTGAAAAACCCTAGACCAGCAACCTTACTGAGCAGGAAATTACTTATTAAAATGGCTCAGGAAATTGTCTTCACAAAAGAAGATTAATAGATGTCATAGAAGACTAATGATAACACAAGACTGATAATTCCAATAAAGATATAATATTTTCTGAGTAAAAGTATATATTTCTTTTCTGTATCTGTTGGGAATTATATTCACCATGGCAGTCTCAGAAAAACAGGAAGAATGGGGTTTCACCAGTGAGTAAAACTTTCCTGAGGAAAAAAATGAGTTGTGAGTTGAATATGTATACATGTATTTTTTTTCTTTTACAGTATGTATGAAGTGCAGAATCTGGAAAATACATTAATTTAGCTGTTCTTATGTTTGAGAATTCAAATGTGAAGGCAGAGTTGTAGGGATACAAGATTTCATTTATTCAAGAAACTCCCAGTTCTGGATGAACTGTCTCTTTCAAGTGCTCTCATACAACATCTTGTGGTTATTCCTACCTGTTATCACTATAAGCATGATTTTCTCTCTCCTCTTTGTAGGCTCTTGAGCACAGGGAAGGTAGTGCTCAGCACTGTGCTCCCAGTGCTAATGACCATGTTTGACAAATAATAGGCATCAATGAATCAAATAAATGAGTGATGAGAATAATTACACAAAACAGTCAACATATAAAGAGTGCTTATTTAGTGTAGTGGTGTAGATTATTGAACACTTTTTTATTTTTAGTAAGTGTATATTCAACTTATTTTTAGCAGCTGCCTTAGAAGTGATTTTCATAAAGATGTCAAAAGCATGAAAAGTGACAAGCAGGTAAAACTGAAGTTGATATTTTGAGAATATGTACACAAAAGAGATTAAATGAAAAATGAAAAACCAGAAGGACAAATTTTATATAACCAGCTTATGAATCACTTAAATTTTATGTGGGCAGCTAGTAAAATTTTATATTATTAGTAGTCATGTTAATTTGGAATGACATTATCTATCAATCCTGAAGGTATTGCATATCCAGATCATGTCCAGAAACAAGAACTACTCCATGGACAATCCACAGAGCAAAAAGCCAAACATCAACATAGATCCTTTGTCCTTGCGACCTGGCAACGATTTTTTTTTGTGGGAGGGCGGGGGGGGGGGGGGGACATAGGCAGGTCTAAGGTCTAGTACCACATTAACTTTCTAAAGAATATGGAGATGCCACCTCTTCCTTAAATATAAAAAGGTCCCTATTTCTTCTTCTTACCTAGCCCTATGGAAGCATAAGAAAATTCCATGGTATAGTCTAAGGCAGTGGTTCTCAATCAGGGGTGATTTAGTCCCCTAAAGGGACATGTGGTAATACCTGGAGGCATTTTTGATTTTCATAATTGGGATGATGCAAGTCGATGTCAAAATATGCCACTATTAAATATTTTACAATGCATAGGACAGCCTCTACTCCCAACAACAAAGAAGTATCTGGTCCAAAATGCCAATAGTGCCAAGGTTAAGAAAACTTATTTGAAGGTAAATGTCAGAATATAGCTAATTATGTAAATTACATTATGCATAATAGCTATTATTACTAACATATACCTACAAATAATGATATAAACAATATTTCCTCATCCTCTGAAAAGGGTATGTAGCTGCTTACCTTATCTAAGTTGTTTGAATCAAACTAGTTACATCAGTTGAACTACGAAGATATGGCTTCAAAACTGATGTCACTACATCTACACCTGCATCCTTGTTAAATTGCCATCCTGCCAAAGCCTTCTTTTAGAACTGAAACAAAAATCTGTTTTTGGCCTTTAGTTCCCTGCCAACAATATAATCTTGATCAAACTAGAAGCTTTTTTTCTCTTCAAATTAAGACTCAATGTTTCTATGCAGTTGTGTGTGAATCACCTTAGGAATTAGTCATAAGGGAAAAAAAAATACATATTATAAGCTTTTTAAAGTTAAAGACTAGTGTTAAATATATAGCAGCTTGCAGTACCACCCACCTTGTTGTTAGTAAAGATAGAAAGACGTTTAAAAAGCATGAGGCAATAAACACCACCTGCTTTTAAAGTGCAAAGATCCTGACATTTGCATTTCTGTTTGTACTTAAAGTCTGATATTCACATTGAATTATGTTGGTATTTGAAAACAGATTGGCTTTTAATATAGTGTATGAACTGCAAACATATAAAGAAATCAGATTTTTTCATATATTTTCACACACCTATTAAATACTGGCAAAATTAAATATCGAAATATTAAAGTCGGCAATCTCTGAATGACAGAATTATGGCTGATTTTTTAAACATGAAATTTTCAAATAATTAACAAATATTTTAGTGAAATAAGTTAGCAGAAACCATCTTTTTAAAAGCATAATGTATCCAGTAAACTCGGAGCATCAAGATGATGATTTTTAAAATGCAAAGTGATAACAATATATACTTTTAATGTGTTTTCAGTTCAAAATGTCATAAGTATTTGTCCCTGTTTCCCTCTCTCTGCACCTCCCACTGCCCACACTCCACCACTCACACACAGGTTTTAATTGCTGCGTGGTTGCATTCCATTTACGCACCCTCCTTTAATCATTTATAGAACTCGTCTCTTATTATTGGAAATTTTGGTTGTTTCTAAAATTTGTGTTTACATAGAAAGCTTCGAAGAACATAGTAATAAATGTGTCTTTATAAGTTTGCCTGATAATTTCCTTAGGCTAAACTCCTAGAAATACACAACTGAATCAAAGGAAGGCACTTTTTAGAAGATGTTGGTACACAGTTATGAATCTATGAGAGGGCACACTGTCCTTACCAGTACAAGATACATGTAATTTTCATATTTTGATTAAAAGATCATAATGTGTTATTTCATATATGGATAAAATCTCTGGCTCTACATAATCTCAAAGTATTTTATTCAAATAAAGAATAAAATTAGGTGTTTATCTTCTAGTGTAGTTTATAAATTTAATGAGGGTGGTGACTGTGGCTTTCAAGTAAGATAGCCCTAACAGCTTTACCACCTTGCAGCTTCCTCTGGTTTTCTTGAATTACCCTTTTTTCATCCTGTCTTTCCTGCTTCTTTTTTTTTTTTTTTTTTTTTTTTTTTTGGCCTTTTTGG
>NW_007727945.1:118353-124188 GCF_000696425.1 Galeopterus variegatus | reverse complement strand
TTTTTTTTTTTTTTTTTTTTTTTTTTTGGCCTTTTTGAGACTGGCCGCACCGTGCTCAGCCAGTGAGCGCTGTGAGCGCACCGGTCATCCCTATATAGGATCCGAACCCGCAGCGGGAGCGCTTCTGCGCTCCCAGCACCGCACTCTCCCGAGTACGCCACGGGCTCAGCCCTTTCCTGCTTCTTAACTGGCATTCGTTATTATAGAATATTACTCACAGGTTTAAATAAATATATGCACTCTGTATGAAATAAAATGTCTAAGAACATAGTTTTATTTTTAATGAAAATGATTAATAAAGAATAAGAAAATGACACAATACTCTGATTTTTAAAATGTGCCTTTTACTTATAAAGATGTGAAATAATATTGCTAGTTATCTAAAAAGATAACCAATGAAAAGTAAATTAAAATTTACAAAAAAGACTAGAAAAATAAAAATAGTTACACATTTCTAACAATAAATTTAAATATGCTACTGCATTAAAATAAGGCAGCATGCATGTTTTTTACAGATAGAACTTTTTATTTCTTAATTTCTAAACATGAAAAGACAATAGACAAATAAGTATTGTATATGAACACTCAAACTTTTCAGACTCCTGAATACTTGATTTTCATATAATCCTACTTGTTATGTAGTAATCTGAATCCTCTATTACACTAATTTATCGAATTGACTATGGCACCTTCATTGTTGCACCATTGCTGAAACATTATTTTAAACACAAAAGGATTTTCTAACACAGGTTGCCAGGCTCTTCTTATTCTGTTCATATCAGCATGTTTTCCGTAGTTTTAACAAATCATTAAGAATATTCAGCACTCATTTTTTCCATGTTAGTTAGCTTGACTTAATCATTCCACATCATATACATAGTACCTTTGTACCCTGTAAATAAAAACAATTAAAATTTGTCATAATCAACAAAAGAAAAAAAGTATGTTCTTCCTCACGTTCATCCATGGCCTTTCTTACAAGAACATTAATGGTGGCCTTTCCTTTTATCCTCCTAGACAATGATGTATGTGTGTGTGTTGTGTGCTTTGACATTGAACCTTGTACTGCTATGATCTAGGTATGCACCATGAGCAGCCGATACTTCAACAATTTCTCAAGTTTCTGCCTTTTTGGTTCCTGACCTTCACCCTTTACTTCTATTTGCAGTCAATTTCCTGCCCTTTGAACCCTTGAAGCATGGTTCACACATATATGAATCTTTAGACCAAAGTCTAGGGCCCTTGTTTTTCTCAGTCAGTCTGTGGAACTATACCTGTATCAACATAACCAGACCTATTCAATAACAATCATTATATTTATATTCTGCTTTACAATTAACAAAGTGATTTCAAGTGCTTTAACTCATTGGATCATCAAAACAACCCTAAGAGGCAATTGCCTCGCTCTATTATATTTTTTTCCCTGTATCCAGAGGCTAAAAGAGGTGGAATTAGTTATTCAATTCCTCACAATCATTAATGCTGAATTCAGCATCATATAACTTTTCTACTTAGACAAATCCTATTCTTTCCAGTTTACTTCTCTGTATATTAAAAAGAAACAAATCTACATTACAACTTTCTGTTACTGCTTCTACATAACCAATTATATGTGTAAGATAAACTGATAAATGTGATCATTGCTTTTAACATATTGACATGAAAATTGGGCTCATCATATTTCCCCACCACTGTTTTTCCTTCTCCTTCTAACATTAGCTATGTAATTGGAATAATTAGGCATGGCATAAGCCATCTAATAAAACCAGAAGTTTTGTCATATTTGTTGGACATGAAATTGATCGAGTGAGTTGACGATCACTTGGTTCTGAGAGCCGCTGTGATTACAGAATTCATTGTTTTGTGGTTGACATCAATATGATTAAAGGCATCAATATGATTCATTGTTTCATCAATATGAGGTAAACAATGACTTGATTCTGTCAATTGAACAAACAAAAGAGTCAAGCTACTTTTTTTAGGCAATTATACCAAAGAACCAATTCACTACACTATTAACTTTTCAAATAATTGCTTTGAAGTCATGTAGGACACAGCTCAATTTCAGCTTATTTCACTTAAAACACCTTACGTAAACACTTAATACAAAGTCATGTTTTAGTGTCTGCTTGTAATACAAAATTTGTATTTACATAAACCCATAAAATTTATTTTTAAACATTTTGAAACTTGTATACCTCATATTTCTAGTGACATTTCTTTATCCCACCGACGTATCATTGTGAAAAAAAATAATACATATATGTATAAACATATACATACATATAAGCATATATACATATGTGTAAGTATAGATAGATGCACATGTAAATATTCTTTTATATATGAGGAAGCATATGGATCATTCACCTAACACATGTATTTTTAAATATAATTACGTTTAAAAAGTTAAGTACAAATGATCAAACATGAAAATATTTTTCTAAAAAAAATGAGACAGCATTTTTGTCAGAGTTTAAGTTGCTTCTAAGAATATGGGCAATCCCTGAGGGCAAGAAACTTGAGGAGAGAATATATACATAGCAATAGTCAATGACAGAAGAGAAATTTAAATTTTGGAATAAAACTATACCCCAGCTTCTCACAAGTATTCCATCTACAAATATATGTCTACGTTCTATTTTCTTCTCTCTTCAGGAATGCAAGAATGCTTATCTGAATTAATTTGAAAAAAACATAAAATGAATGCCATTGAATCAGGGAAGGCTATCAATAATTGGAATTCTAAAGCAGGAAAGCATAGCCTGCTATCAAGAAAGCTTGGATATGCACAAGAATAGAACTATTTTAAAATATTAAAAAAAACACTTCAGCACATCTTTAAGGTTATCAACCATTTTCCATGTATTATTATCTATTTATTAGCAGTATATCTGACTTATAGTCATCATTCTAATGTATTCATTTCCAGCTTTATTAATTTAAATTAGCAGTACCATCCAGCAATTCCAGTGCTGTATTTCATAGGCTTTCATTTTGCAGAGAGGTCAAATGATGGTTAACTCAGAGCCACCCACCAGCCCACCTTAGCCCATGCACAGTGGCTCTACATTGTATGTTCTCATGCATCGTTTACAGGAAAGAGTTGTGCTGATGTGAACTGTATTTTAGATACTGCTTAATTGTTTTGCCATAGACTTTTCTGTTCCTGGAGTGACTGATTTGTCAAAAGGTTAATCAAAGAGAGAAGAAAGTGGCAGACAATTCAGCTTTACCACTGATATAAAAATATGCTGTCTCGGACACTGCATGTTAATACTGGACTACTCCATTAATATTTTCTCTATTTTATTAAAAAATAGCAACTTAACCCTTAGATTATTATCACATTGTTTACATATACTTATTTGTGTTCTGAAAGTTTCTGTTATTTTTAACATATGCTTTAGGGACTGGAAGAACCGGTTTCAACATTTAAACTATGATTACTCAACATACCTATTGGTCGTTTCCTTAGTGCTTCTCTCTGACAGAATGGTATTGACAAATGCCACATACTGTATAATTCACTTTGCTGCACAGTGAGCACAAAGAGATACTAAGTAGTGAATAATTCATCTTAAATTTTTTGTATTGCCTTGTTCACTAGAAAACTGTTTATAGAGAAGATTATGGTGTGGTCTGTTGAAATTGCACTCAATCAATGATAATTCCATTACACAGCTGACAACTACACACAGAATCAAGTCATGGTAACATCCAAGACTGCATTTTTGTGAGAGTGTATTTATATTTCTACAAATAGTTCTGAATGATCCAAAATATTTGTTTGTCTTTCTAATTTAGAGAAAGCTAATTTTGTGCAGCAACAAAATAGAAACCATTGAAGTTTATCTGAGAAGTGATTATGTTGCATTGAAAACACTTGTAAAATAGAGCTGTAAGACTTTCTTTTCCTTTCTCAAGAAAAATAAATTATAAAAAGTAATAAAGGATGTAAGAAGTACTTGCCAAAGCAGAAGATTCAAGCAACAGCACACGTAGTATGTCAGAACTATAATGAATATTATACACAGGCTTGCAGTTGCATGTGAAAGAGATTATTTGCACAAAATTTAGGAGTAGATACTGGAAGATTTTGAGATAGAACCTATACTGCCTCATTCCCCAATGCACTGTCTTCTATTTGATTTGTACTGTCACCGGTCTCATGCAGACCTAGACATCTCAGAACAAGATTCACACAAAACAAGAAAAGCTAACTTTACATGTAGTTTCTGCCTTCTTTGTAAAGCCATGTCTCACTTTACATCTGTAACTACTTCAGATTTTACTCTGACTCATATGACTATAATCATGGTACTAGTGTCAAAGACGAACTGGAAAAGTGCCAACATTTAGAAACAAATGCAGAGGAAATTCTGAAAAGCATTTTCATGAAACTTTAATTCTTTCTGGTAAGACTCAGTGATAACAGATTTGTTCATCATGCCTCAACAGAAAACTAATACTAAAAGCCTATGAAATACTAAATTATTGGAGTGTAATATTCATTTAAAATAACTTTCAGCAAGATGTACCAGATAAGTAATCAGATACATATTTCATACCTAAAACTAGAATGTGTGTGATGACCTCATCCAAACAACATAATGTGGAAAATAATGCAAATAGTTAGAATAACTATCAATGTAGTTTTCTCTTTCCAGATATTATTTTGCTTGAAAAATATCCATTTTTCTTGGATAAATCTTTTTAATGTATACTGCAGACTAGAGAATTAAATATTACATTTTGGTGTACATCCAAGATAAACCTTAAAGAAAATATTTATGATTTGAAGATGTTCAGAAATAGCTGAGGTGAAGCAGCACAATGATTTCTCAGATTATCTATAAATTGACTTTTTTTCCTGCCATAACATTTTTTTAAAGAATGTACTTTTATTTGAAAAAAGTAACTTTCCAGACTGGCTTAGACTAGTCAATAAAGTATAGGTCTCAGGACAGATGCTTCAATGGAACACCATGAGAAATCAGAAAAAAAAAAGTGACATTTTTATATTTTAAAGATTATTCTATAACAATTTGAGCAACAATAAAGTATAGGTCTCAGGACAGATGCTTCAATGGAACACCATGAGAAATCAGAAAAAAAAAGTGACATTTTTATATTTTAAAGATTATTCTATAACAATTTGAGCAACGTGACAAATGGTTTCACTTTTCAACACATACAGTGAGGTAAATATTTCTCCAATAATTCAAAAAATTTCATGTTTGAGAGTAGTCTTGGATTTTACTTCCTTTTCTTTTCAGGTTTCCTGCAGTGATGAAATACATCAAAACCTTAATGGTTAGAAATGCAATATTATACATTTGTCAAAACTCGTAAAACAACACAAAAAACAACACAAAGTGTGAAACCTAATTTAAACTGTGAACTTTAGTTAATAATAATGTACCAATATTGGTATATCAATTTTAACAAATGTACCACACCAATGTAAAAAATAAGTAATAGGAGAAACTATGCAAGGAGAAAGGGGGTATATGGGAACTGTACGTTCTGCTCAATTTTTCTATAATCCTAAAACCTCTCTTTAAAAAAATCATTAAAAAATGCAATATTACATTTTAAGAAAATAATATACCATGAATATTATTTTCACCATACATTGCTACAAAATATTTTTGTGCCACCATTAGTTATTGACTTACTATTTTTTAATGAAAAAAAAGTAAAAGAAAAAGAAAATGTAGATTAATTTTACTTGAAATCTTAAATGCTCTCTTATTGTGAAATGGATTATGTTTTTCATATTAAAAAGCCATCCTCTATATTTTAATGACTTTGATTTCATCATTTTACAAT
>NW_007727945.1:116570-117946 GCF_000696425.1 Galeopterus variegatus | reverse complement strand
AAAAAAAGTAAAAGAAAAAGAAAATGTAGATTAATTTTACTTGAAATCTTAAATGCTCTCTTATTGTGAAATGGATTATGTTTTTCATATTAAAAAGCCATCCTCTATATTTTAATGACTTTGATTTCATCATTTTACAATGTTACATATATAAAAATGTCATATCGTACACTGTAAATATATATACAAGTCAATTTTTATTTGTTAATTATACCTTAATAAAGCTGGGAAAAAAAAGTTAAATATTAGGAAGTTAACCTGGGGGCGGGGGGAAGCTATTCTCTGATTAATTTTTTAAAGCAGTAGCAAATAGTGAGGGGTGTTGCTGTCACTTGTGGTAGGCTTTCTGGTCTCCCTTGGATGTCTGCCTTTGTATCCCAGGCTAGCTTCTCCTGGTCTGAATACTTCCTGGTGTCTGAAGTGTTCTTAAACAGCACACATTTTGCCTTGTCAGGAAAGCCATGACTGCATTTCTGCTTCATTATTCCTTTTTCCATTTCTCTTTCTAATTCTATTTGGTTTATCTATAAAATGCAGGGACTGCTGAATGCTACAACCCTTCTATGTTGTTATATTGCAACTAGACTTCTAGACTAGGGATATGCAAACTTGGTTGATCACTGGAATTACAGTAAGCAGTTTTGAAGAAATATAGATCCTATGCCCTATCCAAGACAAAATAAATCAATTATTGCCAGAGGTGTGACCTAGAAATCTCTGTTTAAATAAATACCTGTAAATGGTTGTAGTTAGAAAACATAACCTGAGAATATAATCTGCCACGAAATGAGGGGTGTGCGTTTGTGTGAGTGCGTGCACACGTGTATGTGTGTGATTACTGTCCTAAAACTCTATCACATTAGACAAGTGTTCTTTCTTGTATTATTATTTCTTGATTCCTGATTTCCAGGGAAAATAACCTATTTCTTAATTTGTTGACCAATGCTTTATCCATTCTGTTATTGTGTACTATAGTTCATTATTAATTATCATTATTTTTACATTATCAAACACACATAGCGAATATGCAGTACAGTCCTTTGGGTCATGTCTTACTTAAAATCCTTACACAGCCCACAAGCCTAGCAAAGAGAGGTTGCCTGAGTGGTCTCAGCCATGTTCAACTCAGATCATGTCATTCTCTCAAACTCCATGTTAGCAACTAAATTATTTTCAGATATTTTATGCATAAATATCAATATTTTCTTAAGCAACTTATTTTTTCTTCTCCTCCAACAAACCCCCATACCCATAACTTTTTCTCTAACTTGGATGATTAATGACTAAGATGAAAAAAAAAAAATCAAAAGCAATTTCTCTCCACATTCAAGGAGAGAAACATAAAACAATGAATAATACATATTGACCTCCTTCTT
>NW_007727945.1:113302-114994 GCF_000696425.1 Galeopterus variegatus | reverse complement strand
AAAAATATTTTTCTGCAAAGTTTTTAAGGAAAGAAGCATTCATGTCATTATCATTTGTGAAATTAATTCTAGAAATCTACCAATCTACCTGAGGAATATCCTAAGTTTTTGTTTTAAAATTTTTCTGCACTCACAGTAAACAAATACATACTAATGGTAGTGTCCATATTTAACAGAAATATTCAATAATAAACAGAAACTGAGCATTAAGAAGAAAAAATGAAAGAAAAAGCAAGTGCAGCAATTCTATATGTAATGGGCCACAAAACCCATAGGTGCAATGGATAATGGCTGTGGTGTCAGCAGCTCCAAAGCCTCTATTCTGATGAATAGAAGAAACCCATCACACACTGTTTCCCCAAGCGATCCCAAGCAATGTACATGGAGCAATAGCTGTAAAACGGAGTCCCAACAGACTTATTCAAACATGCAAATTAACAGCTTTGAAAAGCAATGTACAGTAATCAGGTCCCATTTAGTATTGTAACATCAGCTGGGACACAATAGCTGTCTGCGTATCCTGTGGACAGTTTGTATTNCAACTAAATTATTTTCAGATATTTTATGCATAAATATCAATATTTTCTTAAGCAACTTATTTTTTCTTCTCCTCCAACAAACCCCCATACCCATAACTTTTTCTCTAACTTGGATGATTAATGACTAAGATGAAAAAAAAAAAATCAAAAGCAATTTCTCTCCACATTCAAGGAGAGAAACATAAAACAATGAATAATACATATTGACCTCCTTCTTTTGGCACCCATAGCACCAATTTAACTCTTTTCCAATGAGCCTAGACATAGCCTCAAAATCTTCCTCTTCATTACAGTCCTACAAAGATTATTACAGAAGTTGAAATCACCTTTCTGTTATCATTCTGACAGAAAAATCAAGGTAAGTCCAATTGAGAAGAAAATTAGAAGTGTTAAAAAAAGCTTTTATTATCAATGATTCAAATTTTAATATGGGCAAGGCACTGTGCTAATTTGTTTCAAGCATTATTAAATTTCTCACATATGTGTGAGTGCCAGGCAAGTTCTCTAGCACAGAAAATGCTGAAAGTTGGTATTACCTGGTGCTATGGTCTGAATGTTTGTCCCTGCCAAAGTTCATGTGAAAGCTTCATCCCCAGTGTGGCAGTGTTGAAAAGTGTGGCCTTCAGGAATTGATTGGATTGGGAGGGTCGTGCCCTCATGAATGGGTTAATTCATTCCTGAATTAATGGACAAATGGATAAATGTGTTGTCAGGGGTGTGTACTGGTGGCTGATAAGAATACCTGACTGCACTTTTGCATATGATACCCTGCACTACTTTAGAGCCCTGCAGAGAGCCCCCCACTAAGAAGGCCTTCACCAGATGCCACCTCTGGACATTGGATTTCCCAAACTTTAAAATAATAAGAAATAAATTTTGTTTCCTTATAAATTACCCAGTTTCAGATAATCTATTATAAGTGACCAAAAACTAACTAAGGTACAATTAATATACATCGTGCTACATTAAATAATTGACCGATTTTTACATATAAAACAGTTTTGTATGTTGCCAAGTCAACTGGTTTAGTTTCTGTTTAATTGGCTGACAAATATAATTTAAAAAACCCAAAATATAAAATATTCATTGCAGGGCTGGCCCGGTGGCGCACTCGGTAGAGTGCGGTGCCTGGGAGTGCAGTGGCGCTCCCGCC
>NW_007727945.1:110218-112062 GCF_000696425.1 Galeopterus variegatus | reverse complement strand
AGTATTGTAACATCAGCTGGGACACAATAGCTGTCTGCGTATCCTGTGGACAGTTTGTATTAGTAATAGCCACCACATGAGTAATTAAGCACTTTGAACAAGTCAACCATTTAAGCTGTCCTACAAGTGAGAAGTAAAAAGCAAAGCTGGAACAAAGAGCAATAACAAGGAGCCTTGATAACACTGGTCCACCCAAAAGCATATGTTCCCCTGAATGATAGCAGATTGTAGGTCTCACCTGCACTTTGGATGTTTGCTTTATTAGTGTTCTACACATTTAAATAACTTGGATCCCCAATATGTTTTTGTGCCACTAAAAATAATAATAGTGATTAACTTTTTTCTCATTCATTTTTATTTTAAAGTATTTAAATACATTTTTAATAGCTAATTAAAAAGAGTCATCTAGTTACTGCTTCCAGGCTTGGTACATTTTTATAACAACATAAATCACTATTTAAGGTTTATAAGCTGATATATTCTGTCACTTTATACTCACAGTTTGTAAGGCCAGTGTTTGGAAGTCTATTCTTCTCAGTATAACCATACAAATGAGCTTTGGAGAATCAAACTTAATCTGTTTCAACTTCTGGAGTACGTAGCTAAGATAGATCAGTGGAAATGATATTTTTAGCCAATTTCCACATACTACCAAAGATCACATTTAATGTATTTGTAGTAGACTGATGCTTCTTTCCAAAAGAGGAGATTGTACAACTAAATTTTCTAATTCATCCTTGATGTTAAAATTATGTACTCTTCATTACAATGGAACTAAAAGAAAAACAGTTACTTCACTAATTGAAGATTAGTGTTATTCTATGTATTCTATGTATTCTCAGCCTTCACTCCTCAAGGCTAAATAATTTAGCCTTTAGTCTTTCTACATAAGACTGTTTTTAAAGTGCTTTATCGTTTTTCTGTCTGCCCTCCAAACCCTTTCTAATTTATTCATATCTTGAAGCTGCATTGATATTTTATACTGACCTCTGCCTCAGAGCGATCCTGCCAGGTCATTACAGTCAGTTGTTCCCTCTAATTTTTTCCAACCACATGTAGACTGGGTGACAAGGGAGCTGCTGAGAAGGTTGGGCCAGGTCAGGGTCTCAGCGGGGTTACTGACTCACCTGGATATGATAGCGAGGACAAGAATGTGACCAGTAGAACCTCCTGAGCCTTCAGACCAGGTGCAAATGATGTATTAGACTTTCTTATGGACACTTCTGAGTTATTCCCAAAGGAGCAAAACTTTATCAACTGTTGTATGGACGTTCAGCTTAAAGAAGATAGTGACCCGGAAGACTTCACAGATGTCAACCACCACCAAAATTATTTAATATATCCTTAACCTCACTATTAAACATTCAGCCTCCTGCTAAGCAGCAAGAAATTTAGCTTTGAAGATTTTACTTGTAATACAAAACAGTTGGAAACTGTTCAGGTGTCTTCCTACAGAAGCAAGTGAATGCTCATTAATTTTAGTTTCTCTAATGCCCTCCTCAGATGTTTGATGAGTCAGGCTCAAGTAATAGGAGTCATTTTCACATTATTTCACTCAATTGCCTTGAACTTCAAGACCTACTATCTTCTTCCTGTCAATATGTAGTCTAAAGCTGTTGAGCAAATGATGTTAAAGCAAATAATCTGGTTTTACCTATCGATAGTCTAATGTTATACTACATTACAGCAAGAAAGGAAACAAGATAGAAGAAAGTTATTAGAACAAGTGAGTTAGAGAAGAAATATTTGTGGACACTGTTAAGAGTAAGTGGAGAATAAGCATAGCAAAATTCCAATGAGGAAGAAGACCAAAGGTCAGGCAAGAGGCAATCTGTGCCTAATTA
>NW_007727945.1:98774-109059 GCF_000696425.1 Galeopterus variegatus | reverse complement strand
TAGTTATGAAATAGCAACTCTAAAGGCTGTCCTTGGCATTAGATTAAAACTTTCTATTCCACTTGACTCATTTTACAAGATAAATAAATTAGATTATAAGCAATAGAGCTAAACTTTTTTGGTGAAAAGAACTGCACATTCCCTTCTCTTTTGTTTTCAATTATTTTTTAATGCATAATTTTATTTTTCTACATTATATCTAATTTTATTCTAAATATAAAGAGCTAATCATACCTGTATCTTTCTACTAATAGGAGAAGGAAACTTTAGAATGAAATATTTTTCTTTTACAAGGCAATTTCTATTTTCTTAATCAACCCAGGACATCTTAATTAGAGTAGATGGCAACATTATTTTTATACCGAAAGCGGTGCTAAAAGCTATGATGTCTATTAGTCCACGAAGATTACTAGGCAGCGTGTTAGTTCATAATAAAACCAAGATGATTTGGGAAAATTAAAGCAAAATTTCAAGCAATATGTTCCAATTTTCATTCTATAATAAAATATTATAATTCTAATGACTAGAAAATTGAGATATTTTACATAATTTCTTCAGTATGAATGACACCTATGCTTTTTGTAAAATATTTAATATTGCTTCTTTCCTTGACTCATTTAAATAGAATACAATGAAACTTCACTAGCTTTCATGAGAGAAAGAATAATTTATTTGATTGTGACTATTTGTTATTCAGGGGAGATTCAGAATTGATATACACAGAACTGCAATTTATTTCTTTTTTTAAAGTGTTTTGAAATCAAAGCAAACTAATAGTCCTCAATATGGAAACATGGAGTTTCCTTTTAAAAGGTGAGAGAGGTTTGTCTGAAGTTCTGGTCCAGAACAATTCCAATTTGTTCACCCAAGATTCAAGCAAACTACTTAATGGGGGGATTTCAACCAAACTGGGAGCAAAATAACTTTTACAATGTATTATTATTTATCTGCTAAAAAAATTTGTTATTATGGCCATATAAGACTATTTCATCTGATAATCATTATTTAAGAAGCAAACTACTTAATGGGGGGATTTCAACCAAACTGGGAGCAAAATAACTTTTACAATGTAATATTATTTATCTGCTAAAAAAATTAGTTATTATGGCCATATAAGACTATTTCATCTGATAATCATTATTTAAATATTTAGTCATTCATCAGATGTTTGTTTGAAAAATATGTTCATCAGAGAGTTTTGAAGAAAGGTTCAGACTAGGGAGTGCTCTGAAGTTCTAACTTCTTACATGAGCACACAAGAGTCTTCATGGCTTCACTGCTGCCTGTTGCTAGCCTCACTTACTCCACCTCCAAGACTGATTCAGTTCTGGCCAGGCAATCTCTCTGCATGTACTGGGATGTCTCACATTGTTTCTCTACAGATGCTTTTGCACATGCTGTTCTGCCCAGTAGAAACACATTTCTTTCTCCCTGCTTTGTTTAAAAGATATTCATTCATAATTACCAGAACTCTCACCTCCTCTCATAATCCTTGCTAGAGTCCTAAGTCTCTTGCAAGGTTATCATAGTATCTTCTTCATGCCATTATCACAGTGATTATAACTGTTATTGGTGGTAACACATAGATTTGTTGAATGAATAAATGAGTAAGTAAAGGTATATGCCCTAACTTTTCCAGAGAGTCCAACGACAAAATAAGCTGAAAGCATATTGTGAAATACAGTAAAATATTTTCTTATGACTAATATATTTATTCATTTATCTGTACTCAGCATAACTGTTTGAAATCTTCTTGCTCATTTGTAAGAAATAATGTTGAGAATCTGTTGTCCAAACTCTCGCTTGTTTTTTACCACATTCCTACAACATGTATGGGATTATCAGATATCTTAAACTAAATAGAAGTTATACAAAAATAAGTAAGGATGTTAATTATACAACTTAATATACTGAGGTTTTGCTGTGATCTGAATGTTCCCCAAAATGTGTGTGTTAAAACTTAATCACCAATGTGTTAGCATTAAGAGGTAGTGCCTTTAAGAGGTGATTAAGTCAAGAGGACAGAGCCCTCATGGATGGGATTAGGACCCTTTATAAAAGGGTCTAAGAGAGTAGATTCTCTCTTTTTTGCTCTTCTGCCATATGAAGACACGGCATCTGTCTTTTTTATTTTTGCCTTCTGCTCCTTCCACCGTGTAAGGACACAGTGTTCCTCCCCTCCAGAGAATTCAGCAACAAGGTGCTATCTTGGAAGCAGAAAACAGCCCTCTCCAGACACCAATCCTACCAGCACCTTGATCTTGGACTTCCCAGCCTCTGGAACAGTGAGAAATATGTTTCTGTCCTTTAGGAATAACCCATTCTTGGGTATTTTGTTTTAGCAACACTAATGAACTAAGACAGGTGTGTTTTTATTTAAATAAATTAAAATCATCATAATTATCTTATGCATGTTGGAATAAAAAGCAATCATAGAAGTCAAACTGTTACACATGCTACACTTTCTTCCAAACTGGTGCAATACACATACTGGACATCTGAGGTAGAGGTGAAAGTAAACAAATAAAAATGGATGCAGAAATGTGACCTTTGGGGTTTAAACCTACACAGGAAATATAAACAAGTGAACCTTATCCACTTTCTACAAACTTTACCAAAGGTGTATATTTCTTTTGGGGTTTTCAGTGTGCACACACTGTTTAATGTTTCTATTTTCTATCTAGTTATTGATTGATTTATTTTTTCCCCCAGCTTTACCAACTACTCTTCTCCACAGTACCTACAATATTTAAGATTTAACTTAGGAAAAAATCTGTAGTGTGACCTTTCATACCTTTTTTCTACATGCTTGTGTAACTTGACACAAACAAAGAAAGAAACATCCTTACAAATAAATGAAATAATGATTTTTCAATTATTTGCTGATTACATCTTCATGACCTATGCATACATAAAAATTGCAGCTAGGGATAGTTATGTGCATTTATTTGTTTGTTTTGGGGGGGCAAATATCCTTTTATCGGTATTTGTTAACATATTCTGCCTTCCCTAGAACAGCTCTTTCAAACTTTTCCTCTTTACAAAATCCTATCAACATTTAGGTTACCTCTTCCTCCTCTTCCTTAATCCTTCCTCCCAGAAATAGAAGGAGAAATTTTGAGAAAGAAAAGGTGGCTAACGATTCCACCCACTGTTAGTCCACCTAACTTAATTGTCAAAGTTTGGTTAAAATATAAATATACCTAGAGATGCACATTTTGGCTAAATGCCGAATGGATGAGTATTAAAGTTAATATTCATGTGACACCCAAGCAAAAGACAAACATCATCATCATACAAGGAAGTCAGAGACTGAAGAATAAATTTGATGTTATATAAAACACAATTATTGACATTAATAGTCCATCGTGATTACAGTCGTACTTGATTGCTTTTTTAAAAAAAATTGATGTTATAATAGACAGACAATTATTTCTCAGATCTATTAGCTGCTGGAATGCTTCTGTCTATCTTATACTGAATGTTCACAGTTCTAAAAAGATGATGCCTTTCACCTGAGTTCAGTCATGAAACAAGTTATATTTTTGGTTAGCTCTGCCCAGAAAGAATGCTGCTTATAGTAATGTCAGTACCAAAGCATTAAGATGTCCTTTTTTTTCACATTTGATTTGGGGAAAGGCTATTCTCTTTGATGATGGTAACACTCACACAGCAACTTCCACATAGAAAAAATTATATAATTTAATTAACATTCTAGTTTCTAAAAGGATCACATGTCCTTTCCAGACTTATCAAGTTATTGTGCTCATTCTTTCTTTGTTTTTTTGTTTTTTTTTTTAAATTGATTCTGTGTATGCATAGTGTACAAAGCTGACCATCACCACCTGTGCCCAAGATGTGATGGTCAGATCAATACAATCAGTATGCCCATTACCACAAATTGCAATTATTCCCTATGTCCCCCACCCAATTAATCTCTGACCTCCTTACCCCTTCTCTCCCCCCTCCCCCCGCCTTACAACCCTAGGTATGATCTCTCCCTCTGCAAGTCCAGTGCACCACTGTTGTCTTTCCTTCCTTCTTTCTCCCTTAACTCTCACTTAGGAGTGAGGCATGCAATATATTTTCCCTCTGTGCCTGGCTTATTTCTCTTAATATAATTTTCTCCAAGCTCATCCCTGTTGCTGTGAATGGCAGAATTTCACTCTTTGTTAAGGCAGAGTGGCATTACATGTTGTATATATACCACATTTTCCTTATCCAGTCATCTGTTGATGGACATTTAGGTTGGTTCCATGTGTTGGCTACTGTAAACAGAGCTGCGATGAACGTGGGAGTGCAGGTATTCCTTCGACACGATGATTTCCATTCCTAAAAATGGGATTGCTGGATCATATGGAATATCTATCTGTAGTTGTTTGAGAATCCTCCATACTGTTTTCCATAGTGGTTGTACTAATTTTCAGTCCCACCAACAGTGTAGGAGCATTCCCTTCCCTCCACATCCTGGTCAGCATTTGTTATTCTCCATCTTTTTGATTATAGCCAGTCTAACTGGGATGTGGTGATATCTCAGCATGGTTTTAATTGCATTTCCCTGATGATTAGTGATGATGGACTTTTTTTCACATCCTGGTCAGCATTTGTTATTCTCCATCTTTTTGATTATAGCCAGTCTAACTGGGATGAGGTGATATCTCAGCATGGTTTTAATTGCATTTCCCTGATGATTAGTGATGATGGACTTTTTTAAAAATCCCTGTTGGTTATTTGTACATCTTCTAATATTTGTATAATCTGGGAACTATTTTTTAGTAGATAGTTATATAAATGGTCAGTCTGTATTTCAATATTCTTAATTCTTTTTTACTAGTATTTACATTTTATTTTTTTAATATTCTAACTAACATTTAAATAAAGTTTTTAACTAATATTTTTGGTACATAAAATTATGTGATTGATGTCCTAATTATTGTAACATTGTGCCGTTTTATTATGAAATATACATTTAGACTTCAATTGACTGTGAGAATTTCAATACATAATGCACACTGGAAGTTTTTTTTTTACTCTATCACAAATCCTTACCTATATTTGAAATGAATATTTAGATGTCATTATAATAAATTTGAACAATAGCAAGCTTCGTTTTTATCACCAACATTGTTATGCTAGTCAAATGACGAAAAGTAACTATCTTAAAGTTTCACTATCTTATTGACCTACACATGTTCAAGTAGGCAGACCAAGTTAGAGAATCAAACTTGCTCATCAATATTTCCAACATCTCCATCTCACCAATATCTTAGTCACTGAACAATGAGACAAATATTTACTCTTGTTGAGGCTGTGCTTTAAAGTAAAAAGGCAGGGGCTGGCTAGTTAGCCACTTGGTAGGAGCTGGTGGTGATAACACCAAGGTCCCAGATTCAGTTCCCCTTACACCCAGCAGCCCACACACACAAACAAAATAATAATAATAAATAAAGGAAAAAGGAAGAAAGTCACACAGTGGAATAGCAACTGCACCTACCGTAATGTTTTCTATTCACCAAATTTTTTTTTTATCTTCACCCTTTCTCTACTCATTTTTCACTTTTATCTAGCAGAAAGGAATCTCTACCTGTTCACTTATGAAAGTTCTCCAAAATACATTCTTTTCTCTCTGTGTTTGTATAAATACATTTTCTCTCTATTTTTCATACCATTACCCTAATCTTTTCTGTCAAATCATTTGCTTTCAATAAAAATAAACTCAAATCACCTCAATCACATAAATGTCTTTCTTTGAACTTAATACTTTCTCAAGTCTCCAATCTTTATTTACTGCCTTTGCCAAACTTTTTGATCAAAATAATTTCATCTGGTATCTCCACTTCATCACCACATATTTCGTATTACCTTGCACAGTGGGTTGAATGGCCCCCCAAATGCATTGAAGCTTAATTCCCACTATATCTGTTAAGGGTGGGAAATCCTATCAGGATAATTGAAAGGCAGGGCCTTGACGGGGTGATTAGATTGTAAGGACCATGCCCTAGTGCATGGTGTGGTCCTGAGGGCTTTAAAAGGAGAGCACGTGAGCGTCTCTCTCTCTCTCTCTCTCTCTGCTCTATTATTCTGCCACGTGAGACCTCTGTGTTACTGTCACAACCAAGGCCTTCACCAGATGTGTTCCCTGGACTTTGGACTTCCCAGCCTTTGAAACTGTAAATTTTCATTTCCTTGCAAAGTACCCAGTTCCAAGTATTTTCTTATACGCAACAGAAACAGACTAATACGTCTTACATTTAGCTTCTCATTACTGAAATATGGCTTTCTCTTTTAAAAATTACACACATACATACAAATTATAATTTTACATGAATGTGCATATGGGATTATTATCACACAAACTCTTTTAGTGGAGTCTTCGATATTTTTTCTTTTAATTTGTTACCTCCATAATCCATAATGCCATTCACTCAATTTATTTATCCTTATTCTCCTTGGTCAAGTAATATTCTCTCTTTCTGTCTCTATCCGTCTCTGTCCTTTACACACACACATGCTCATATTCATGTACATACACATGTTAACAAACATATTTACACATAAATTTAATGTTTTATTTACTGAATGTTTGCTTAAAAATATTGTTATCACAGTATATATATATATATATATATATATTTCAGTATCTTGCTTTTCACAGAAAAAAAATCATAGGTAAGTAAATTTCCCTATATCTGTATCTATATCTACAATTTACCCCTGTTAATGTCAATATAATCTGCTCTGTTTTATATATATCCTGATTCATTTAACCCTTCTTCTGCAGATAGGAGCTCACTTGATTTTCTTGGTCTTTTTTTGCCACTGCTAATAATGCTGCAATAAATATTTGTACATATATCCTTAGATTTCAGGGTTTTTATTCTGAGTGATATGAAAGCACTTAACAAAACATGTGGTGCAAGCAATATCAATTCACTGGTATGAATCAACTTTATTTCCATTGAATAGTTTCGCATAAATAGGAGTACTGGTTTAAAGGATAGGCATATTTATAATTTTTATAAATGTTTACAAATTGCATTCCAAAAACGGCTATAATAATTTGTATTTCTTTCAGTGATCAAATATACTACTTTTTTCTTAACAACTTCCACTCACAGTGAGTGATACCAGCTTAAAATTTTGTGAACCCGGGCCGGCCCGGTGGCACACTGCTACAGTGCGCCGCTTGGGAGCGTGGTTGCGCTCCTGCCGAGGGTTCGGATCCCACATACAGACCGGTTCCCGCTCACTAGCTGAGCGAGGTGCGGGGGCAACACTGAGGGTTGCGATCCCATTGCTGGTCCCGGTCCGGTACGGGCGCGACACTGAGGGTTGCGATCTGTTGCTGGACACGAAAAAAGACAAAAGACAAAAAAAAAAAAAAAAATTTGTGAACCTGATATGCATTGGGTCACCACATTGTTATTCTGAGTTGCATTTCATTACTGCTAATGGGTTTGAGCATTATCCTCTTTCTCTGTCTCTCTCTGTCTTCCTTCCTTTCTTTGCCCCTCCCTTTACCCTCTCTCTCCTCTCTGTTCCTTTCTTTCTTCTGTTTTTTGACAATCTAAACTTACTTTTCTGAGAATAACTTTTCATTTTTTATCAGAGTATTGAATTGTTTGATTTACCTGCTTCTTATCAATTCATTAAAGTTTTGAATAACACTAATATTATTCTCTGCCTTTAATTAGCTTTTCTAAATCACGTAAGCATGTATTGTCTCTCTTTGTTATCTTTGGCCATACAAAAATTTTAAATGTTTTATAATTGTTTAATTCTAATATTTCTTTTATAACTTTTTAGTTTCCTACCTCAATTGAGTTCTCCCCAACTTTTGATTTTATGTAGTCTTCTAGAATTGCTTCTAAGATACTTTTATTAATGTATTTTCAATTTGTAATCTAATTGCAATTTGACTTGATACCTTTGTGAGATGGTTACCACACTTTTTCCTCCAAAATGATATCATCATCACCATTTATTGATTAAATCATGCTTTCTTTTTTATTCAACTGAAATATCACTTCTATTATTTATTCAATTCTCACATTTTTTGTAATCTAATTGTGAACTCTCTACATCATTAATCTGCATGCTTATTCCTGTGCAATAACCAAATAAATTATTATAGTAACTATAGTTTTTTAATGATATATAGTAGGCAATGCCCATTCTCCTTTTTCCTATGCAGTATCCTTTGGAATTGTCACAAGCTTAAAACTTTCTTAGTCATAACTAATATTTTTATAATATTAAAACATCACTTCCAAGAGTAAGGATTAATTTTTATGTGTTAATATATTATTTTCAATCCTAATAGATTGTATATTACTATATAGATTTTTTATATTTCTTATTAAACTTACCCCTATTTTATACTTTTCTTGCTACTATGAACGAACTAAAGTAAAACACTATTTTCACAAAATTGTCTTATATCCTTGTATACGTCAACATATTTTATTGTTAATTGTAGTAATTTTTACTGATGTACTTTGAGATTTCTAGGTTTATCATAACATCTTAACATGTTATTAGCATGTTATTATCATAACATTTATAATTTTAAAACAAACACATTACATCCTTTTTTCCTAATGTTACAAAGTCTTATTTTCTTATCTTACTAAATTTTACTTTTATTAAAATCAATTTGGAATATGATTTATATCAGATAAAATTCTAATAATTTCATTATGACTCAATTAAAATTACATTAAAGTATAATGACAAGAATGAATATATCTGTCGATTTGCTTATATTTAATTAATATGGCTTTAATGATTTTTCCAATTATAATAATTCTTACTATATTTTTCTGTGAACAGGCTTAATAATATTTAAGTTGTTTCTTCATCAGATTCCCTTGCAGCTAAAAGTCACACAAATGACTTGAAGTCCAGTAATCAGAAACACCTTCATGAAAATGAGGTTTGGAAGTGGTTGGTATGATGAGGTAATGGCTTCTTGCAAGGGGACTAATCTTTTTTTTTTTTTTTTTTTTTTTTTTTAAAGATGACCAGTAAGGGGATCTCAACCCTTGGCTTGGTGTTGTCAGCACCACGCTCAGCCAGTGAGTGAACGGGCCATACCTATATAGGATCCGAACCCGTGGCCTTGGTGTTATCAGCACCGCACTCTCCCGAGTGAACCACGGGCAGGCCTGCAAGGGGACTAATCTTAAAAGTGCAATGACTCATCTTTGTCAATGGCGTTGGAGATAATCCTAATTGGGCAGTTTATACTATCTCAGTGTTTAAAGAATCCAAATGAGTCAAAAAAAAAAAAAAATAGGCAAGAACTATCCACATATTCCACATAAGGTTTCCTGACTCATTCATAGAGAATTTGACTACAATGTTTTGTGACCCATTATTCTTTGAAAAGACATTTTGCATAACAGTTAATTTTCTATCCTACCACAAGCCAAAAACTGGGACTGTCCAGGCTCAGTGTTTCCATAAGCCTAGAAGAAGGCCTCAATCGTAAAATTTGTTGGGAAAGCTTCAATAGTGTCCTCTTGAGTTTTGTGAGGAGGACACAAAGATAGGTGTATGGCTTTATATAAAAGCTCTAGATAGAAAAGATAGGCTAGAGCAACCTATGATAACAGATGGAAGAGAAAGAGCTATAATAGTAGCCGTCTATGCTTCCAAGTTTGATGTGTTTTCCTGTGGGCTGGAGGGGATTCCTCACAAAATAGCTGTGCTCAAGTCAGCTTGACAGGACCAGTCCAAGAGTCCTGCCTGCTGGGTTACCCACCCACTGACGGTGGGTGGAGTGTTGCTTACAGCAGAAGCTGAGGGGCAGATTTGAAAAGTAGTGGATGTCCATCATTTTCCCCAAGAAAAGATTCAAGGAGTGTTACCTGGTCTTGGTGGAGAAGGAAATTCTCAAAGGACACACAAAACGGTGACGTTAAATGGAGGATGAGCAGGTGAGCACTTAACAAACTAGAGGGGTTTTAAAAAAAAATTTGTTATTCAAAAATGCAGTTTTAAACATAGAGCAATTAAAATTAAGTAATTAAATTAAACTTTGTACAAATATTAAAATACTATCTTCATATCCAGTGCAGTGTACAGGATACATATATATACTTATAAAAAATATAAATGGGAAAGGTGTATACATATGTGTGTGTATTATATATATATATTTAATTATATGTAAAATATATATAGAATAAAATAGAGCAAACCCAAACCGACTGACATCGGCAATCTGAATCCTTTGTCCCGGCATCCCTTCCAGCTACATTTGCTGCTTGGTAGAGGACTC
>NW_007727945.1:96316-98096 GCF_000696425.1 Galeopterus variegatus | reverse complement strand
GTATTATATATATATATATATTTAATTATATGTAAAATATATATAGAATAAAATAGAGCAAACCCAAACCGACTGACATCAGCAATCTGAATCCTTTGTCCCGGCATCCCTTCCAGCTACATTTGCTGCTTGGTAGAGGACTCAACCTTAGAGGTTTTATTCAGAATTCTACTAGGTGTTCAAATGGTAATTGAGTTGCTTCCCAGCAAAGCTGGACCAGTCTCTTTTCCTTTTTTGGGGAACCAGCTACTACACCACTCAGGGTAATGAGTCAAAAAGGGAATTGGCTTTTTTGTTTAATCACCCTCTCTTTTTGCCCTGACAATGGAGAAAACAGAAACTATTTAGCAAACAGAGGTGGTAGGTGGAGCTCAGATGGTAAAAGGCCAGACCAACCGCTCTTCTGCACCACTAATCTGTACAGTATTGTTCTAGCTCTTGTTGGGAATGGGCAGTGCTTATATTAGATGTTTTGATATTATTTTAGGCTAGGCTTTCTCATACTTGAATGTGAATGTTTTATGACAAAAAGACAACTGAAAAGCAATGGAGCACATGATATGTCATCCAGAAACATGTTTGAATGCAGTGTTATAGAAAGCTACAGTTTGGATCTTATTGAATCCAGACCATTCATGCAAGTTTAACACGGGATAATTTTTCCCACTTTTTTTCAAAATACTCAGTGTAGGAAATATTTACAAACTTATGAAAGTATACAAAGGGGGTCTGAAAAGCTTGTTTCTGGAGACCACGATGTGAGAGGAGGGAGAAGTAAGGTATAGGCAGAATGGCATAAAATGTGGTTAATAAGGATCTTTATGGTAATATTGCCTCCAGAGCTAATTAATTTTGCCCTGAGGTGAATAAATTGGAATTTCTTCTCTGTGTGTTTCTGCCTAGGTGTTAGAAGGTATTTGAACATAATTGTAACATATTTTTCTCCAAATGTGTCAAAGGATTAAGTGGCTAAAGATAATAGAAAAAGGGTGCTCCATTTGGAATTAGAGAAAAGCTGAAAGTCAGTGCTGCTTTTCTTTAAATCTTGTGAGTTTATGTATGGGCATTTTTGGAATTATCAACAATGGGAGAATTCAGTGTCTGAATATAATATGGAAATTAATATGTTCATCAGTTTGGAGAATTCATATGAGGATCCTCATATAAAAAAGACAGATTTTATATAATCCCATTTGTTTATTTTTCCTTTGGCTGCCTGTGCTTTTTGGGTAACATACATTAAGTCCGTACCCAATCCTACTTCCTGGAGTGTTTCCTCTATGTTTTCTTTAAGTAGTTTTAGTGTTACAGGATATATATTTAATTCTTTAATACATTTTGAGTTCATTTTAGCATATGGTGAGAGGTACAAGTCTAGTTTCATTCTCCTACATATGAATGTCCAATTTTCCCAGCACCATTTACTGAAAAGGCAGTCTCTTCCCCACGGAGAAAAAGGAACCCTCCTACACTGGTGGTGGGACTGCAAAATGGTGCAGCCTTTATGGAAAATAGTATGGGGGTTCCTTGAACATCTACAGATAGAATTGCTATTATGACCCAGCTATTCCACTGCTGAGTATATACCCAGAGGAATGGAAATCATCATCATGAAGAGATACCTGCACTCCCATGTTTATTGCAGTGCTATTTACAATAGCCAAGAGTTGGAATCAGCCTAAATGTCCATCATCAGATGAGTGGATAAGGAAATGTGGTATATCTACACAATGGAATACTACTTTGTTGTAAAAAAAAAAAAAAAAAAAAAAAAAAAATG
>NW_007727945.1:61358-95506 GCF_000696425.1 Galeopterus variegatus | reverse complement strand
TTATAAAATATAATAAAATTTTGCTGAGAATCATTGAAAATTATTTTTAAAAGAATTAGGGGACAACTGAACATAATACAAATGTGTACCCACAAGTAGAAAATTTTGCTGACAGCATCAATGATGATATGGTTTTAATTTCCCATTGTTACAATCCAAATTATTTTGAGTTTTAACTTTTGAAATCAATAACATTCAATTTCAAATATTAAATAAGAGTTATTTAATTGCATAATTTGGTAAATTTTCTCTATTTGGGTTTTTTCTTTAACTTTTTGAGTGCATCTCTTAAGAAATTAACTACAGTTTACTATCTATATTTTGGAGTCAGGAAATAAATGTATAAGTGGACACTAAAACTCTCAAAGAATATTTCTTTTTTCACTGATATACTCTAAACTACTTAGGTACCTCAATAATCAATGGTTAAATGTGATTTTCAAACCTGGTTGGCCATTAGAACCATTTGGGGAGTGTTTTTTAAAACACAGATGCTCAGAATTCATCTTCATGTGAATGGTCTGGGATAGGAGTAAAGGAATGAGTGCGTTAAAAAACCTTTCCAGATGTTCCTAACTTGTTACTATCAGATTAGAATAAAACTTCAAGTGTTACTGTTACTATCACTGATAGATCTTGTTCTCTAGAGTTCACTCTTCTGCATTGATGAATTCTCTTGTATCCTCCTGGAATATACTTGTTTTTGTTATGGGTTTTTAAACTATCCCTCAAAAATGTTTTCTTGCATACTTGAGAAAAAGTAGAATAATGGATATTGGAATGGAGAAAATTTGTGTTATATGAAATGTTCTGGTTCAGTTAATATGGAGTACAAAGAAGAAATTTTAAAAGAGAGTGTTGGAAGAGAAGAAAAAGTTAGCGTTAAAAAAGAGGAAATTTCTTCCTCATAATTTATTTGTGTCTGTGTCATATTTCAAATCCTACTTTGTAAAATGCGTTTCAGCTTTGTGTTGAGTGTGTGCGACCGTAAGTTTCCTTTGTACGAGGAAGACTGGATCTTTCTTTTCTTTGTATATTTTCTGTATCATTATGCATCAGTGACAGTCATCACCACATGTATTCCAAAGCCAGTTCAGGGAATCTCATTCAAAAGTTCAATCATAATCAATGTACATATAATACCATCACCACAGTTTTTGAAGCTAGGTGCTTTCCTTATGTAATTTTAACTGATTATGACCCATTTTAATCTTGTTTGAAGCTCAAAATGAATATGATGTTTGATTTTTGGTAATTTGGAGAGAATCATCTGGAAACTAAACTAAAAAAATAAAAAGGGAACACTTCCAGTATAAGAGATATTAACAGTAATAAGAATGGAAAGAAAAAGAAGACCAGGACATCATGTACAATATGGGCTATGTTGTAATTTCTTTTAAGTAAAAAAGGTCAAGGACAAATAGACTGCACTGTGTTTAAGCTATGACCTGAATTGTG
The DNA here is from genome assembly GCF_000696425.1 of Galeopterus variegatus. Classification (NCBI taxonomy): domain Eukaryota; kingdom Metazoa; phylum Chordata; class Mammalia; order Dermoptera; family Cynocephalidae; genus Galeopterus; species Galeopterus variegatus. The sequence goes on along the minus strand of NW_007727945.1, from coordinate 94,048 downwards.
CCTGATAGCCTTGCTTGAGATATAAATTGAGCAGGCAGTGAGAAACCAGGAAAGTGCCTGGCAGGGTGATGGCTGAGGCCATGAGAGGAGACTAAATGGATGAAATTTCAACAAATTATTTAACTGAATAAAAAGATGCCATATCTGGTAAATGCCTCACCCTCATTGGTCAGAGAAATAGTTTCAACTGTCATATAAAGTATAAGACAGAGATACTAACAGAATATATGGGTTGTCAAATTAATAAACACAAATGGCTTTAGTTCAAGTATTTCTAAGTATTTCTAATGACTAGAATTCAGAGCCTATCCTTTCTTAAGTTTGGTAAATTTTTTCTCATTAAATAAAAAGTCTGATAAAAATGCCATGAACATAACAAAATAACAAACTGGAAAAAAATGTGCTTAACATATACTAACAACTAAAGGGTTGTTTTTCACATATAAAGAACTCACAGAAGTCAATAAGTAAAAGACACAAAATGGAGATTCTTAGAAGAAAATGTGCTAATGACACGGAAGTATCGAGTTCAGAATCACCAATAAACAAAATAAAGCAACTTAAAGTGAAAAAAAAGCCATCTTTAATATATCATTTTTAAAAAAATTGAATGTATTCTTAATTTTTAGTGTTGTGTAGGAAAGAAAAAATGCTTAGGTATAATACTGAAAACACTTGTATGTTTTTATTGCCAGTTTGTGTTTTGCAGTGTAATTTATGACTTTTTTATATGACTAAAGTTTTTCACTCTTATATATATATAAAGTTTTTCAGTCTTAAATATCACTTTAGTTATGTCTGCCTTAGGATAATCTGTATTCTTTGTCGAAATACCTGGATAAAACAAGTGATCTTCTACTAAGAGTAAAAGAATTAGTTGACAAGTATCAATGATTATTGACAACAGTGTTTAGTTAAGATGAACAGTTCAGTTCTGAACCTTTGCTCTCATATATATATATGCCATGTGCAAGTGGGTTTTGACATTCTGAAGCTCATGATGTGAGTGACAGATGTGAGAACATAATTGGTTCTCATTCAAAATCAAAAACATGAGAGTGAAATACACACATTATAATACTCAGTTAATTTGCTATGACTATTTTCCCTTGATCGTTTGAGCATAGTGAACAAGAAAATTTATGATGGGTAGACCAGAGAAGAAATCTAAGATAAAGCTTTTTTAATCACACACCTTGAAAATCTGTTAAACTTATAAAAAACGTTCATATCCTGATGAGTTCAACCTGAGGACGTGTGAAAGTTGTCCAATTCTAACAGTTTTATTAGAACTGTCTTGGTCAATATTAAGAAGTAGGTAGATTCTTTTCTTTGGGTATCTTCTGTCTACTCTATTGTCTTTTTCTTATTTCTTGCAAGCCCTGTGGACTTTTATTCCATAGGATAACAATTTAATAGATTCATTCATACACCCTATGATATTAAGGTCACTCTGTGGTACTCTTACTTTCCAGAAGGATTCCAATTAGGAAAAAAAAAAAAAAAAAGGAGAGACAGATTAACTTTAACATATATAAATGATGTTCCATTAACAGAATTTAGATACTTTAGATATTAAAAAATAAAATAAAATGAACCCATTACCTCTCGTGTTCCTAGTCTATCTTCAGCCCTGCTAAACCTACTGTTTTTTCAACTCAGTAAATGGCCATCATCACCCTTCCTGTTGTGTAAGCTAGACATTTCAAAGTCGCCCTTGAGATTTCTCTGTACTGTGTCAAATCCAACTCCAAGTTATATGGATTTTTATCTCCTAAACTAGTTTCTCATAATTCTACTCCCATTCACCTCCACTCTTTCAATCCTTGTCCAGGCCACTCATTTCCTCTGGATTGACTCAACAAACAAGTTCAGAATATTTGCAAGAACAAATGGACATCTTTACCACAACAATTTGAGGTAATATTTTGAAAGGAAAAAAAAAATTCAGAGAGAAGTTAGAAAGGCTGGTACTTCCAAACTTTGCTACGTGCTTGGAGATGTTACACCTTCACTCCAAGTCTTCTTTTTAAGATGTCAGAAGGGAAGAACAATTAATTTCAGGCCACAATTTGATAGATACAATAAAACCAAGCTTTTTATTTTGTGTCCACCTGATTAATATATCAACTAATCTTACTAGAGAAGGTTTGTTTTTCTTTCTTTTTTTTTTAATAATCTAATCGAATTGGCCTAAAGCCTTCTAAGAGAATATATGATTCACAAAATATTTGTCTAGTAGCAAGCAATTTGACAGCATTTCTAATTGTTTTCCAAAGAGCTTTTTTACGCAGTGATTAAAAAATGTTTTATTTGGTATACTGCCCTCATCTCTGTGGCCAGATATAATAATGTCTCTAAAAATGTCATGAATTAAACATGTCTTCAGTTAGATAACTCCTTTTATGACTTAAAATTTTAGTTGTCTCAGAATAATAATATTGAGCACAATATCATACAAGTATAGCATTATATAATATATATGTCAGTATATAAAAGTATACCTTTGGAATTGTGTATGTGTATGTGTATATGTATGTGTATGTGTATGTGTATGTGTACTACTTTCTCTCCTGATCCCCACAGTAGCTCTTTGGGATAGGTAAGTAGGATAGTAGGAATTATAGTTCCAAATTTATATATGTAGAAATTTAGACTTTGAGGAATGTTGTGACTTGCCCTAGATTGTAGAACACACGAGGGAACTACCACTCAGAGAAAAATAAAAGGCTGAATGAGTGCGAACTTGCTAAAAAAACTCAATATAGATAATTCTTGGAGCCTAATTATTTTGTAAGACATTTTAAATAAACTCTTTGAAATCTAAAATGAAATAAATCTAAGTACTAACAGAACAAATCAGGGCAATTTCTACTTTGCTATTTAGAACACATTTTGAAATATGTTTTTCTACATACAATTAATTTTTATTTGTGTGTGTGCATGTGCTATGTATTCTAAAAGTCATAGGCTCAGTTGAACAAACATTAACTTCTAAACTAGAAGTCATAATAATTTCTACTAATTTCTTACAGTTTAATTATAAGTCTACATTTGGTATTCCTTTTGGGTCAAATAATACCATATTTAGTTTCTCATACAAGAAACCCAAAACTAGACAGAACAAGAGTAGAACAGCATATCTTATGGAAGGACCATATTGGGAAGGTCCAAAGGACAACTGAAATAAATTATTTTTAAAGAGAAAATTTAATTTGATAAAATATGTAAAATTTGTGCCAGGTGCCATAGGAATAAACAATGAATAAAATGTAATTGTTTCCTTAAGTAAAGTAGAATGGTCAAAAAGAAAAACAAACCTAGGGTGAAATGAGTTAAGTAGTATAGCCGTTTAAAAAATCCTTGAAAGAGTTATATGAAATAAAAAGTAAAATCAATTCTAACTGAGGAAGTAGTCAGAGGTTGGGGTGGCATTTGAATTCTGCTGAAGGCTGTGTATTTTCCAAAAAAAAAATGAAAAACAAAAAGGGGAGTAGAAAGTTAATTTGGGGCAAGATATAAAAGCTTTGAATGTGATGCTAAAGAATTAAGATTTTTTTTCCCATGTTAGGGATTGAGTTGTGATTTGCATAGCAGCTCTGATTCATTGACAGTGACTACACAGACCCTGCTGTTGAAAGACATTCTGAGCATCCATGTGAGGTTAGTGATACATTTGATCAGCAATGTCTTCCATGGGTAAAGGAGGTGTCAAGAAGGAATTTGTGCCCTATCTAATCAATTAGTTTATTCAACAGTCTGAATTAAGCAGGGACAAGCATGAAATGGTTTTGTTTTCCTCCCATCACTGCCCACAACCATGTAATATCAAATTTCCCTTCCCTACTCTTACTGGCATCTGGGTAAATCTTAGAGCTTTCCAGAGACTTTCCATTATAAGAACTTTGAGGTCTTGTTCTCATTCAGATTTTTAAAAATCAATTCCAGTCAAAATCACAGCTTTAATTCTTTATCCAATTCAACATGCTTTCTTACCTCTTTCTCTTTTCTGATGGTCAGTCCCTTTGCGTTGTCTTGTCAAGACTGTTCAAACGAGCTAACTTTCTTGGCCCACAGGTTGTGATCCACAGAAGACAGATATTTGCCACAATCAATACTGGGGTGATACAGGCTGCCCCTCTCTCACAATTCTGCTTACTCTTAGGAATTTGTTTACCACTTTGCCTAAGTAAGGTGAGAGTAAATCAGCTAGTTTGCTGCCTGTCTTTTTCAGTTTGAATTATTTTATTAGCAGCCTTCAAACAAGGATTTGAAGGTGACTAGACTACTAAGGAATTGAAGGTGTGGCAGTGGGATAGGACACAGTAGGGGAAAAGCAGCTGATAAAGGATGCTTTATAAAGCCATCTGCTGCTGTGGGCAGTGTGTCTTAGTCCCATAGGGCAGCTCTAGGAGCCAGTGCAAAACCCACACTTCAGACTTCTTCTATGCAAGGGGCGTAGAAGCTAATATATCTGTACACCAACTTCCATCAGTTATTGTTGAGCACTGCTCACGGTGAGGTTATCTTAATTCCCAGGCACTCCTGGCCTCTATGCAGATGGTAAAGCAAGGCCTACAGGTAAGAAAAAGCTCTCAGACAAAGCAGTGTCGGTGCTGGCAACTGGACATCCAATGGGTGTTCCCTGAAATAGAAATGGGAAGGGAATGTGGGCAGAGCACCAACAAAATATGCTACGCTGCCTGAAGAAGACACCAGAAAGTCTGCGTGGGCTCCCCTGAACACCCTCTTCCTCGGCTTGGAGGGTATTGCTCATGAAGAAAGAAGGAGAAAGAATGAAGAGAAATCTCCCCTGAATCCTATAACTCCTAAAATATCTCCAAATTCTAAACTTCAATGCATTCTTTCCTTTGAAATTCTAGTATTCTGCTCACATCAACTGGTTACTAGCATGGGACACTATTGGCCACATCTTATAAAGCCCTAACATCTAATGAAGTCTTGATTTACAGTTTGAGAGTATTTAACATCTATAATAATACGTATTTACATCAGATCCTTTTTTGTTCTTACTGTTTTACCAAAATATGGTTTTCATTCATATTCAGAGTAAAGTAATATGGCTTTGAAAAAGTAATTTTATTTTCAATAACTTATTTTCAAGGTTTTTAAATGATAGACAAAATATCAAGTAACAGAAACACAGATCTAAGAAGAAAAAAGGCAAACAATTTTAAAAAGCTAATAAAAAATTCTGATATTGCTTGATACTTCACCAAAAGTGACAACAGGGGAAAAAAAAAAAAACAAGTTCTACAATAAATTTTAACTTGCATTTTTTTCTTCATTTGCAATAATCATAATTTAAGTATGAAATTTAAAAATTACTTACCCAGAATTATTTGCAATTTAAAAATGGAAATGATTTCCAGAAAAGCTTTAACAATGTTAGTGTTCTAGCTTACCTAGAGAAATTTTAGTTAAATATTTTATTTAAGCCCCATCAGCTGTGTATTTTTATATATAACTCACACTTTTGTCCGACTCCTCTTCATTCACTCCTGCATGTTAGGTCTTATGTGATTATCTCCCACACTAAATTATAAGTTTCATTAAGGACGGGGATTGTCTCTTTAGTGTTGTATTATCAGCCTCCCCACCAACACCCCCAAGTTCCAGTACTAGCAAAAGGCTTTGCATAAAAGCTCTGTCTATATATATATTACTTTTAGCATAAAAATAAAATCTGAAAGGTGAAAGTACCATTTGCACAGTTTTGTTTTAACATCTTCATTCCTTTTTGCCCTTGAAACATTTGTGGAGCATACAGGATAACAAGCAGCTAATCATTATTAAATCAAAGGGTATTCATTATAATCATTTCAACTTAGACATTATATACTATTCTATATGCATGCCCTTGTAAGCTGATTTCATTTGATGCTCTTAAAATGATTAACAGAGAAATACTTTGGTATATGCAAGTTCAGCTCCTTTCAATAATATGTTTAATTGTGCAGATCCTAAGGAGAGATGCTGGTGGTCATAATGCATGCACTTTTGGACACCTGTAACCTGCACTTAGCCCAATCAGCAGGTCTATGATTTTGAGGGATTCCTCAGAGAGAGAAACCCTTCCTTTAGCTTGATATACATATTCAATTGTGTATTTTTTTCACCAAATACGGATAATTATACTGAAGTTTTTAAATGCTATAGGATATTAAAAATGACCTCCTACTTTAGGACACTCCTTTTTTTGCTATCTAAAATTTTGTTTTTAAAAGAATAATTTTTGACTTCTTAAAAGAATCTATATATTGTAAACAATCACTACTAGAAATCTAAAAATCAGGGTAATCAGGTAAAAGCAGAAGTTAGGCTGCTTAAAAAATAATAATGGTTAATAATAATAATGAGAATTAACATTATCGAATACTTATTTTGTGCTGGGCCTTTTTTAAGTGCATGACATGTAGTCTCTCATTAAATCCCCCAAAAAAACTTATAATGCAGATTACATAATTCTCTTCATTTTACAGGTGAATTATGAGTCTCCGTAGTTCTATGACTTGACTAATGCCACTCAGCTGGTAAGTAATAAAGCTGAGTTCTGGTTAGGTGATCTGATGGCAGAGCCTGTCCTCAAAAACAGACCTCTAAATTGTTTCAAAGAAAGACAGACAGGTTTCTAGAAAACTCTATTCTTGGATCTCTATTAGAATTGAGAGAAGTAAATCTTAGTGTTTTCATTTTAATAAATGTTAGGTTTCTTACATAAAAAGTACATTATAATTCCATGAACAAAAAACACATTGCCCACAACATCTGTTTTACTTATTACTGAATTAGGATGGTTCTTAATGTTAAATCAGGGATAGTGTCCTTCAATCTCTAAGCCTAATTGGCTCTTTGATTAATTCTCTCAATCCAAGGGCTTCAAGTTTTACAAGGCAATAGCACGCAGCCTTAGGAATAATTTGGGGGATGATACATTGCTGTGGCTACCTGCTTTAGAATGGGCTAGCTGAACATTTGGCCATTGCAAAGTTGGTGACACTAGAAAAATTTCTTCAAATTTCAAAGGGCAAATGAAACTCAGGTTTGGTGTATTAATCATCCTCATGTCTTCCTCTAGAAAAATCACCTTGGAACCTATTGAGTCTCTCTTTTCTTTTCCTCTCTCTCTTTGTCTTCCACTGTGTTCCCTCCTTTTTATTTTCCCTCCTTCACCACCTACAACTCTTCTGTTTCATTTCCCCCTCTCCCTAGCACCTAGATATCTTCTCTACTTCTTTTTTCTTCACTCTCTATTATACCCCAACAGTAGGAAAGTAAAAGAGCTAAGCACAAATCTAATCTTAATACATATATTTCTGCCCCTTGATTGCTAAAATTCCACAAAAATCAGTCCTTGGAGTTAGAAAAAAAAAGTTCTATAATATCTAAATGTTTCTATTATTTTCCAAACATACTTGATATGAAATGTTTTACACTTAGTCATGCATAAGTACAAAATTTTAAACAGTTTCCAAAAGAGTGCATGCAATAAGAGTTGATAAGATTGGTCTGATACTGTATGTATCTGTTACAGTTGTCTAAAGCTGCATGATAAGTCACAGTGGATTTTTAAAAGAATACCAATTTATTATCATTGTTGTTTTCTGTAAGTCAGCAATTCAGACAAGCTAAGCAGGGACCACTTATCTCTCCTCCATGTTGCCCAGGTCTCAGATGGCTGATGTGAAGGCTGCGGGCTGTAATCAATTGAGGGCTCATTGACTCACATGGTTGGTGGCTTACTCTGGCTGAGGACCTCAGTTCTTCTCCATGCAGGCCTCTCCAATATACTTTCTCCCTGGGGTCTCTCAGAGCTTTGTGTTCGCATGGGGACTGAATGCAAAAGAGAATATTCAGACAGGGAGCCAGGAGGAACCAAACCGTATTACCATTTATGACTTAGGCTCAGAAAGCACACAGCATCCCTCCTACCATGTGCCCTTGGTTGAGGCCGTCACAAGTCCCACCCAGGTTCAAGGAGAGGCTGAAGAGATTCTGCCTGTTGATGGGAAGTGGCAAATTTCTGGAGAAACATGTGGGACCAGAAATATTGCTGTGCCATTTTTGGAAATCACTATCTGTGAAAGAATTGTTTCATGTTCTCCATTTATATGTGAATTATACCAGCAATATGTTAACAAGTTTTTTTTTCCTTTTATATGCTTGAAGGTATTTTGTGATATGTTTCAAATATTCGTTCAGAGATAATGACCATAAATGACTTTTGTAATTGAAAAAGAGGGAAAAAAAATAACAGTAAGAAGACTAGATGCTTTCTTCTCTTCCTTAAGCTACAGGAAAAGAAAACAAAGTAAACCAAGCTCAGGATCAACAAAGCAGTCTTTCAATAGCTGCAGTCCCCTCTCTCATTGCCTCCCCATCTTGCCTTTGTCTTGTATTGCTGCAAAATTCAGCCCAGGTTCCGTTGTCACCAATGACTCAAATGTGTCCAAAGCATCTGGAGTCCTGTTTCACACTTACCCACTTTTGTCCCTATCCTCAGGGAGGGGAAAGAGGGAACGTCCAGAAGTAGAGATTCGGACACTAAGCACAGAATGCAAGGTAGACCTTGATACTTTCAACTCAGGTATTTCAGAAAAAAATGTAAACATTACAGAGAATAAACATGGGCACACACACACAAAGATCAAAGACCAATGTCCTAACCTACGTTTCCATTATTCTTAGTCATCTAACATCACTTTAAGGATTTTTTTGATTTTTGTTTTTCCTTTTTTTCAAAAAAATTTATGTCACTGAAATCAGTGATCCTTCCCATGACTTAGATAATAAATTTCAAAGATTCAAAATATCTCCTAGTTCCTTCTAGCTTGAAATTGATAATCTGATAATAAGAATGGTGCAGAAAGTGTTTTCGTATGTATACGTAATCTTGTTTTTTCTACAAATTCCCTGGTAAGGAAAGCAGTGTGGGATTCACACTCTGTCTTCAGAAGGGAAAAAAAAGACCTTAAATGACTTGCCCAGGTTATAAGCAGATAAAACTAAAAGAACAGCCAAGGAACTCTAATTTCTTTCACAATACTAAAGGAGAAAAGATTGTTTTAGATAGGAAATAGCTTCTTTCCCCCTTGTTCAAGGTGTAATGGTCAGAGATGACAGTACAGAAGGCTGCATGTTTACATATTCACAATGTATAATTCCAAGAATGAATACACTTGAGAAGGTACCTACCTCCATGCCATTTCTCATGTTATGTATGTTGTCAACATTAAAAGGCCTTAGTTTTCCAGTCTCATGATTCACTCACTCAAAGAATCTTGCAGTATGGACACGTGTCATGTGACATTGTAACTGTCACCCCCACGTACTCTTTGCACTTTGGTATACGGAAAAACACCCCAAATTAGATTGGCTCAGGTCAATATTGCTGGTGAAAACTGACTCACTCTGCTTGAACTACTTTTCAACTTCAAATCTTCCCTTGCTTAGAGGGTGGTATCCTCGGATCACTAATTAACCATAATCATTATTAGCATAACTATTGCTTTAAAACTATTTCCAAGCTTGCCAGTTATTTTGAGGTCTGTGTTCCCCTTCTCCTGCCCACTTGATTGGTTTTAAATTGCAACTGTCGACTACAGCTTTCTATAGCACTTACTCATGACTGCTCCAGCTTTCAACTTTCTCTTTCCATTCAAACAGCGAAATTGGAAGTGTATAGTGCTTGATTTATATTTAGATGTATTTTTCAAATGAAGAGTTAAAAGTTAAAAGTCTGCATAACTGCAGGAAACATTATTGAAAGTCCTTTAAAACCATTATGTAGACTCACTCAAATGGCTGTTACAAATGCATATTATAAAATCGGCCTTTTAGCTGTTAGCATTTCATTTGAGTTTATACTATTTTCCCTTGCTATTGTCAGTATTTAATGGTAATCATTTAGTATCATAAAGCTAGACATGTTTCTCTACATAAGCATAATAATGGCACGTATAGAAAAATAAGTGGGCAAGGAAGGAAATTTTAAAATGCGGGGAAGGATTGAGGTGAAGTAGTGCAACAGAATTAGTTTGCAGCAATATTGTAATAAACTGGCTTAAGCAATAAGTACATTTACCATTTTAAGGAAGTGGAACTGCATAGGGAGTGTGGATTCAGGGTTGGTCAATGTACTGTTGGTCAATGTACAGGGATGACATCATGGACCAGATTCTTCTCCCTCTCAGTTCTGTCACCTTAAGCTTCAGTTTCACTCAGGGCTGGTTCTCTTCCTAGGGGTAAAAAGGTGGTAGGGATCTGCAAAGCTGCTGGCAGGAGAAGGGGGATTATTAATGTGTGGAGATTAGCGGGGGAAGGCAGAAAGGAAGAAAAGGAGGGTTGGGGAACAGGGAAGAGAGAAGGGGGAGTGAACGAGGGAAAGAGAGAATGAGAGAAAGAGGAGAGAAGGGGAGGTGGGTAGAGGGAAACACCAAGAGAACTCAGAGACTCAAAAAATCACTCCGCAGGAGTGCTTCAGTAATCATGGACGACCCAGTAGCTCAATCAGACATTCCAACCAATCACAGGTGAAAAGAATGGTAATTCATGTTGGAATAGACCATCAGAAAAGGAAGGACTCCCTGGAGCTGCAAATTAATTCACCTTCTCCTGAGTCTCCTAGAATTCATGGGAGCACAGGGGATCGGTGAACAAGTTTCAGATTCTTTTAGAAAGAAAGATGAGGAAATAGATATTGGATAGGCAGCCACCAGTGTCTGCTATGTGTAGGCAGGGTTTAAGATCATGAAGTACAATTTAGTCACATACAGGACGTGTCCTTTGTTTTTAATGTTCAGTTCATATTTCATTTATGAATATCACATCTGAAATAATTCAAATAAATTATAGAATTGTTAAAGAAAATATAGTAAAGTGAGTATATTTTAAGCCAACATAGCAACATTCTTATTTCTCCCTTTTTCTTTTGAGACCCTTGGAGGAACTGTTGCAATTTATTACTTTTATTGAAAGAGAATATGAGAACATTTCCTTTTTCTCTAAGAAGGATTGCAACTACTTTATTATTATTTCCCCTCTCCATTATGTGGAATATAATTCCAATATTGTCATAGCATAAGTTTATTAATTCATTTAACCCATACTTAGTAAATGCCTACTATGGCCAGGGTATATTAAGTAGGTGCCTTGGAACCTATAAAAATGATGAAGAAAGTGGTTTGGTCTCCAAGCTATTTATGGTGTAATCAAAGGGACAAGACATGTGAATAAACTCCAGTGCAAGTTAGAAAATAAGTGCCATTTGAGAAGTACAAATAGTGGGAAATGAATCTCTTTCCCTGGAAGATCATCTTATTTAAAATTTCCAAAGCAAATCTCAATTTCTAGTTCTTGTAAAAATTATTACTACCTCTTTCTACTTTATCATTATTTATATTATTATCAGCAGCTTTGCTTACTCTTATCAAATGCTAGTTTTACCTGCTTAGGGGTTACAATAGAAGGACTTTTACAACAAAACATTTAATTATGTCTTTGCCTCTATGGATGTTATAAGCGAAGATATTAAGCAAAGAAGGTGCCTATGTGCTCAGCCTCAAAAATAGTTCTCATTTCTACTCCACCTGTAACCTCTGATGTAAACAATACAGTCAACTAATGTGGTAAGATGATCCAATCACTGTTTTAGGACTTGGCCAGTGATTTTTTTTTTTTTAATCCAAAGTTTCCTAAATAGCACAAAGTTTAGACCAACAACTAATGTGGTAAGATGATCCAATCACTGTTTTAGGACTTGGCCAGTGATTTTTTTTTTTAATCCAAAGTTTCCTAAATAGCACAAAGTTTAGACCATATTAACTCAAAATTTTGACTGGAATTATTCATGGGTTGTATCCCTAGATGCTGCTTTGGACTAGTGCAAGCAATTACGATACAGCCCCACAGAATGAAATTGTCAGAGGGGAAGTAATAAATAGCATGGTAGTTAGTGAAAGTAGGCACTTTTTCAGCTACTTCAAATTGAGATCATTTTGAACATAAATTTGATTATTTTATTTGAAGTACCGTGAAATCACAGAACAACAAAAAATGATTTGAATTTCAGTCCCAATTCTCCCACTAACTAGCTGTATTACATTTATAATTGTATTTATCTGTCTGAATCTTTTCATCTTTAAAATGAGAGGATTGAACCAGTCTGAACCACTCAGTGCCTAATATCCTCCTTTCATGTCTACATTCTATAGTGAAATATTAGAAAATTATAAAATATAAAGATAGATAACAAAACTATGTGAGAATATTATGTTCACATTATTTTTATTTATCTGCATAGGGATTTCCATATACCTTGCATTAATATGGGTAATTGAGAGTTGGCTGCTTTCAAGTTGGCAATAATAATGTATTTATGCAGGAGGAAATTAACCATTTTCCAGCCTTTTCATTTTGTCAAATCATGGGAACATTGCTGGCACTATGTCATTTTATTTCAAGTAAACCTTCAAGGTAGATATTACAATCTCATACAAAAAGATGAAGAAGAATAAAGCACGGAGTTAAAATTATTTGTACAAATTCATGCAGCTGGTAAAAAATGGAAGTAGGATGTGAAGCCAGGTCTGTCCATGCTTGTTTCTTTACATTTGAGTGATTTTGCATAATTTATTGAGAAGGCTCTGTTCAGTACGCAACACTTTTCAAAGGGAGTTTTTAAAAAAAAACTATATCAACTTTTTTTTTTTTTGTATATTCCACTGGAGTGAGATCTTGTGGCATTTGTCTTTCTGTGCCTGGCTTACTTCACTTAACATAATGACCTCCAAGTTCATCCATGCTGCTGCAAATGACAGGATTTCATTCTTTTTTACTGCTGAATGTATTCAATTTTATTTATATACCACATTGTTTTTTAAAATCATCTCATTCATTGTTGGACACTTAGGTTAATTCCATATCTTGGCTATTGTAAATTGTGCTGCAGTAAACATGGAAGTGCAGATATCTGTTCGACACACTGACTTCATTTCCTTTGGTTATATACCCAGCAGCGTAGGGAGTAGAACAGTGGTTTACCAGTAACTGACTGGGAGTGTGTGTGTGGGGGGGGGGGGAAGGGGGGGGGGGGGGGATCGGCCAACTGGGACAAAATTACAATTTGGAAGAATAAGTTCTGGTGTTCGCTTGCATGGTTGGGTGACTATGGTTAACAGTCAAGTTTTGTATATTACACTATAGGTAGAGGACAGGCTTTTGAATGTTTTTGCCACGAAGAAATGATAAATGCGTGAGGCTATGGTTACATTAACTACCCTGACCCAATCATTATACAACAAATATGTGTGTATCAAAGCATCACATTGTAACCCATAAGTGTGTACAATTACAATGTGTCAATTAAAATGTAAAATACAACCCCCAAACCTCATATTTCTTTTTTAAAGATCATATATTTATAAATTACAGAAAAAAGATACCCCACTGAGGGTTGAGCAGTTTTAGTTTGCCAGAACCAATTAAGTACAGTAAGTTTGGACAGTGAATGTAGAATAATATCTTCTCCTTATTTTGTAGGAGTGATGGAAGGAATTTCTCCTCTCTAAGGCTCCAGAGAATGCTTTGAACTACTCTACTGGGTATAATGGGGGGAAATCTGGCCATAGCTTCCATTTATATAAAGAGAGTTTTTATTTTAAAAGCACTTTCACATACATTATGTAAATATTCAGTAATGAATATTTAATCCAGAGGCATCTGAGTCTCATCTATATTTTTATGGGGCATAATTTAAGCAACTTTTAGTCTCCTGATATCTCTGCCCTCTGAAGAACCCCACTTATGACAGCCTGTTAAAAACTAGATTTAATAAATGTCCAATATCAGTTCACGATGCATATAAATAAACCACTTCATTCCAAAATACAACTTCATATGGATAGTTTTGTTTTTATAGAGTCCATGGGCTGCACTGTAGTGCAATGGAAACGATGCACTACAGGACACGTAGAGCAACCTACTCTGTAGGGCTAAAATTGCTCAAGATTAAAATTAAAACAATAAACTTCAGCTTAGATGTGTCTTCATTATTAAAGCATTGGGTCATTTACTTTAACAATACCAACTTGCTTTCTCTCTCACACTCTGTTTAATTAGCAAAGGAAGTAATATGCAAGAGCACACCTCATGCTGTCCCATTACCTTGGAGAGATGTTTCTTTCATTCCTAAAAATAACTTGTCCAACTTTTATACTCTCTGTAGAATGAAAAGATATCTTAATGGAAAGATGCCATACAAAGGCCAGAATAAAATGACTCCTAGCTTCTATACGTACTTGGAATGAGGATAAAACATATGGTTTTTATCCTCATGATGTATTTTATAAATAACATCATGTAAAATAATGCATAATCACAAAGAGATATATAAAAGTAACATCTTCTAGAAATACAGACCCAATAGTGAAGGAAATCTGAAAACAATGTCCTGTAATTTCTTCTAAATAAAAAACGTTATCCAAGCTTTATTACTTATCATTCAAATTCTCATACAATAATATTGAAGTCATACCCTTATGGAAGGTATAGTTAGAGTTATAGCATTTGTACACTGTGATTTTCTTTAAAACTAATAGAAATGGTACATATCAATTCTGGTAAACTGTCAGATTAGTTAACACCAGCAGATATAACAATTTAGCATATATTTTACTTTCGAGTATTTTAAAATTACAGTGAAAAGGAAATCTAACATCCATTTGATGTGTTTACCCAACTCCTGGCATGACCCTGCAGATTGGCAGTCATTATGCATAATTTAAAAAAAAAATAATCCTAAGGGTAGTACATGGTTTATTTTGGTTAACACAAGGGAAAGTTTGAACAATACATGCACAAGCAGGACTCATTATGTGTAATTATAAGGCAAGCTTATTTCATCTCCCTTATGTTTATTCAGGGTGATGTTTTCCCCCTGCCTCTGGATGATAAAACAGATAAGCCCATAACTTTCTTTTCAGACATAAATAATAGAGTTCTATAAACACGTTGTCAGCAAACAAGCTGTCCTCATAGAATTTGGAATGTCCAATCCAATTTAGTTTAATCTTTTACCCTCCCTCACCTAGAGTCTGCTCTGTACAGGAAGCCTAAAGGCAGGGGTGGGGCTTGGTTGCTGTCTTTCTCTGTTGCTTCTCCCTTGGGTTGCTAATCCAATTTCTTATTCCCTTTGGTTTTGGAGTGAGAAACAGGCAAGAGAAGTAAAGGGAGTAGGAAAGTACTGGATTTCCACTATCATAAGATGGCTTTGCACTCTCTGGGAGTAACAGGTGTTTAAAGCTGACTTGCAGAACAAAAAGCCCTCCCCATCACTGCTACCATTTGCTGTCAGTCTCTTGATACATACTCTAAAGCATAATCCACACCCTTTCTGCAGCCCATGTGAATGCACAGATTCCTGGAGACATTCTCTGTGGAGTCAAAGTGAAGTTCATTCAGATTTTTTGGTGCTTTTGACCCAGAAGTGGCTAGTGGGAACATGCCCTCATACTTTGCCTTTGCTACCTCTGATGGTGCAAGTGGCTTGCAGAGCAGCCACTTTTCCTCAGCAAGTCCTTAGCAGTACTCCAGCCAGCCTGTCCCCTTCCTATTTCTCAGGCTTGACTCAGACTACACAAATCAACCAAATTACAACTATTAAAACATAACAGCCAAGCAGGAGCCACTAGAAATCAGGGGAAAAGGAGGAGAGACCTACGGAGTGTGTGAGGGCAGGAGAAGCCACGATGAGAGAAAGAAATGACTACTCCAACCATTTCGAGCCCCAGCTGCTTCAAAGCTGGAGCTGGTGAGTGCACAGAACAGGAGCTGGTAAAAGCCACAGATAAGCCCTTTGGTTGAAGTTGCTTGGAGGCATCAGGGGAAAGAAGGGCCCTGGTGGTCTGCAGGCCAGCATGACCACTAACAGGGTCCCTGTGGACCCACATAGGAGTGAGGAGCCAGAACAACTGAAAAAAAGGAGCCACTAAGAAACCAGTGGGTCATCACAAGGGACTGGTGCATGGCCTGTCCCATGGGAAGTGTTTGGAGCACAGGTGGTGGGGAAGACGGCCCACCAGAGGAACATTGGGGGCACAGAAGGGACAGCAAGATCTGCCCCTCAATCAGTGCAGGACCACTCAGTGGAGACTGGTCAGGATATAGAACTGAAGAGGGTGCAGTTTTCTGAAAAGTCTTAGGCCAAGACCAGAGTTTCCACACAACCCAGGTTATGGGAACTCACAAGACCCAGAAGTCAATAATGAAAACCTGAGCTGCACAAAAAGCCTTCCCCAGGGAGTCAGCAGCAAAGCAACAATTTAGCTTAAGTGCTGATCCCCACACAAAGTTCCTCCATTTTAGAAGGAAGCAAAGGACAACAAATGAGTTCCGGTGCAGAGTTTAAGTGTTATGAACAGCAAATAATCCAACACAGAACTGAATGAAAAAACTCCCACAGACCAGAGACAAAGTTTGGTATTAGCTAGTAGAGGTCTCACATCACCAAAGAACACCTATAAAACCTAGAAAGACCAGAAGTCCCCTGGGTTACCAAGCCAGGGAGGAGGGAGGCTTGCCACAGGAAGCACCCTGGGCTCTCCCAAGCCAGGGTGGTTGGGGGCCTCGGGCCTCGGCCACCCCCGCCCTGACACCCGCAATCAGTCCGGCCATGACCACCACTGCAGGAAGCATCCCAGGCTCCTGAGTCAGTGCAGTGGGGAGTAAGGGCTTCAGCCACACACCCCTGACACTTGTATCCAGCCTAGTCATGACCAAGATACTGCTGGAAGCCCCCTGGTCTACCCTGCAGGAATGAGCGGGGTGCCACAGGCCTCAACCTCGCCCCTCCTCCTTTCTTTTTCTCTCACCCTATTTCCTTCTCCCTTCCCCTACTCCCCTCCCCTTCAACTGCTCTGCAACATCATAGACTGTAAAAAGAAAGTATCAATAAATAAACTTTAAAAATAAATAAATAAAATAAAACACGATTATTGACAGATAATAGAATAGTATTCTTAATGTTAGTAATGATTTGTCCAGACCTGATTGGCATTAATAAAGGCCACTGATAGCTTTTATATAAATAAATGTTTCATTCTGTTAAAAAAAAAAAAAGAAAAGAATATCTCCATCTCCAAATATGCCCCAAATTCCACTCTCTGGAAAATTGGAAAATGTTCCTTCCTTTAGATTGAATAAAAGTTTTAAGAGTCACCTAATTAGTTTTCAGTTTCCTACTTTTAAATTTTTTCAGTGTCCACTCCTCTGGAATGAGCTACTATCATCCTCAAATCTGAGCCAAAGCTGAGATAAAAAGAATACATTACACCATCCTGTTACAAGTGCTCCAGAACCTTCCTCCTTGAAGCTGCCTACACAACCCTAAATATGCAAAAGTTGCTTGAAAAAAAATAATGATACCAACTCAGATTTGGCCCACAGAGTATTAGGGAGAAGATATTTAGAAACTAATTACATATTGGCATTTAAAAACTCATCTCAATATTTGGCTTTTGGGGGGCCGGCCCGGTGGCGCACTGGATAGTGCGCCGCTTGGGAAGCGCGGCGGCGCTCCCGCCCGAGGGTTCGGATCCCACATACAGACCGGTTCCCGCTCACTGGCTGAGCGAGGCGCGGGAGCAACACCGAGGGTTGCAATCCCGTTGCCGGTCCCCGGTCCGGTACGGGGGCGACACTGAGGGTTGCGATCCATTGCCGGACACGGAAAAAAAAAAAAAAAAAAAAAAAAAAAAAAAAAAAAAATTTGGCTTTTGGGAGATAAGGCATAAGTACTGACCACAAATTCAATCATTAATGATATGCAGCAAGATCCTGCGTCAGTGATCCAAAATCCCAACTGAATTGCATGCATTTTAATTTGTGCTAAAGTTTGCAAAAAAGACTTAACTTTTTTTACATGTTTCTGTACTTAAAACCAAATTATAAATTTGAAATAAGAAATTAGAAATATGTCGTTAAGGAAATAGCTGCATTTATAGCTAATTTTCAATTTGTGTTTACATGTTTGACACTGAATGTGTACAACATTAGCCTTTGTCATTTGTTCCTCAAGGCTAACAAAGAGACAAAAAAGGCAAAATTCAAGGGAGTACTTTAATGTTTTAAATCATGAAGAATTATGTGTAAGCATTGCTGCATAATAGGCTGGATTTTCACCATTAATGTTTGCTCAAGACTTTTTATTGATTATTAACAATCTGCTCAGAGATCGGAAAAGGTTATTGATGAAATGCTGTATAAGAAGTTGTATTGCTGAGGAAATATTTCCAAAAATTGCCAATGGTACAGTTTTGAGGAGAAAGTAGCAATGGAAAATTCTGAATAACCTTGTAGATAAATGAGAGAAGAGTCACTAAAATACCTACTAGGTTTAAGCTAAAAGCTAAAATAAATACAAAGAAAAGAAAGTCTGCAACATGCTTGCTTTCTTCTATAGAAAAATGAAATAAAATGCTCTCAATGACCATAAGATTTTTAAATAGACTACAAATTTCGTATATTTGTAGCCCCAAGACACTTGTGGCTTAGAATAGTCCAATCATATGGCAGAATTTCCAGAAAAAAACAAATGAGTTTAAGGCCCAAATTAAATTGTGTAATTTTTTTTCAGACTGCGTTTTGAAAGACAGAAGTGTATGACTCAGTTTTCCAACTTCTACTTCTTGGGGAAACTCAACCAACCCTAGATTATTAGGGTCATCTCTCTGGCCCTGAAAGAAAAATGAAGTACTGCCTATACTGTGTTAGTTCCCAATGCAGTCCTCCCTTCCATGATTGCAAGATCTACTACCCATTTCTCACTGGTGAATTACAATCTCCACTCAGATAAGGCTAGCAGCAGCAGAAGCTAATATTAGCTGAGTGTTTATTATATGCTAAATATTATACATACTGCTTAATATGTATTTTTTAATTGAGACATCTGGGAGTAGGCTTTATAATTTCCATTAATATATAGGGAAAAACAAGATCAAAGAGGTTAAATTTCTTTCCCAAATTATTACCATTTGTAAGCAAAGGTGTCAACAGGCAAATCAAGGATGCATTGACTCAACAGCTCTTACATGCTATGTGATATGACCTCCCCAAATGACCTTATATAAATGTGATACTGTGTAGAAGGTGCTAATCATCATATCAACCACATAGCCCAGAAACAGAACTCCTGCTTCTGATTCTTAGATTTCCTTTTTGGTTATGTGGTCAGGTAAGAAACAGACTCCCAGTGCTGCTGCATTATTCCAAAGTAGTTTTTGTTTGTCTAATTTTTGCAGCCAATGTAAATAAATATATGTGCATATATGCCTACACACACATAGGGACACATATGTAACTGAACACCTACTCTTGGCAAGCACTAAGAGAGACACTGAGAATATAAATATGAATAAGTCAGGATTCCTGTCTCTAAGAGCATTGTGGTTTAGCTTTGAGGACAAGATGGATTACAACACAATCAGGTAAGTGCTGTGATAGAGAGATGGAAAGAAATATTTGAGCAGCACAGGGAAAGAATGATTTTCCTCCATTGTCTGTAGTAATTGAAGAATGAAGTAGCATTTTTGCACAGCAGATCTTTTCTCCATGTTGTAACTTACATCACATTCAATCACCTTCATTACTCTATTTTTGTTACTTACTTATCCAAGTAATCAATTTATTTAAACTACCCCAGTAAGCATTCTTGCCTTCTTATCCAATAAATATGTTTTAAATGACTGAGCAAAAGAACGATGTTGTAGCTTGGTCTTGTTTAAATAGGGGAAGCCTAGAATTATCTGGTTGCTAACCTTAAGAAGCTTCCCTTTAAGTAAGAGCAAAATATAAGTAAACAAATAAAAACAACGAAATGTAGAAAGTGATTCATGCTGTAAGTATCGTGATCTGTGGTATCAGAAACCCTGGCGAGTGTCCTTTTTAAATCATAATGGTTTTCATTGAACTGGCAAGGCTGTATTAAAATGAGAAACCCTTTCTTTCACTGTCTTGATTCTTCTCCACTGCATAATCGATGGTATAGCAAGCTTATTGTTATTCAGATAGGTACCCAAAATTAATGTTTGGAATCAGAGTCATTTCTCAAATAAGATTGAAAGAGGTTTGTAACGGCCATTACCTCATCAGCATTTAGTGTCTCTGCTGAAGGACAAGAGAATATGGAAGAGAAGAATCAGATTTTGGGAAGAATGGGGATAAAAGAAAGGCCAAAGGAAAGGAATTTTTTTCATTCTACTGTGGACTTTAATGGATCTCTGTTGTCAGTCTAATTTGTAAAGATCAATGGCTTCCGTTAAACTGCAGTCTGAGCTTCCCTATCTCCTTTTAATTCATCTACTCAGCACATGCTGTCCATTTTGAAAGATAAGAGCTTGAGGGAGTTTTCAGATATTTTTACAAGTGCTTTTTTTTTTTTTTCTTTGAGCTATCAAATAACCTAAAATGTGTATGGTAATGAAAACTTCTTATCAAAGAATAAAATGTGAAAGCCATCAGTTGAAATACTGTCAAAATACAAGCAAACTACTGTGCATTTAAGTTGTGTTTTCAAGTTGCCAAATGTGAAGGAAAAGTAAAAACTTGAGTCAAATTTTCAGAAATTTCTTAATCTCTACCTGTAAAAAACTGCTCAGTGTTTACAATTTGTCCACATAATCTTTGAGTCAAAAGGAACCTTAAATTCTCTGTGCAAACATATTTTAGATATTCCATAGGTTACATTAGTCATAATATATGGTGCTGTTGATTGTCCTCCCAACACTGTTATAATCTCCATTGCAACAGTGCTAAGAGGGTGAGAAATCCTTATACGGGCTAGGGTTAGGGTTAGGGGGCCTTTAAAAGGTGATTAGATTTTGAGGACTGTACCCTCTTGAATGGATTAATCCATTGATGGTTTAATAGGTTCTCATGCACATGGTTATGATGGCTTTATAAGGACAACAAGTGAGCAGATTAGCTCTCTGTTGCTCAGCCATTTGCTGTGTGATACGCTGCGTTGCTGTCAAGAGTGACTACCAAGAAAAAGGCCCTCACCAGATGTACTCCCTGGACTTTAGACTTCCCAACTTCTAAAACTGTAAGATATAAATTTTATTTCTTTATAAATTGCCCAGTTTCAGGTATTCTGTTATAAGCAACAGGAAACTAATATACATGACATAGAAAATACAATGTCCTTTCTTTTATTTCAGTTATTCATATCTACTTACCTAATATTTATAAGACATATCTGATACTAAGCATTGATTAAGCATTGATGGATTCATTTCGGTATTATCTCAATGCCTTATTTTGCTACTTTAAAATCCGGAAGTAGAAGAAAATAAAATGTACAAGTATTACATTGAAACAATGATAAACAATAATTGAAATAAATTTGTAAATACATACTTGCAGTCAACGTATATATAAAATTTTATATATCATATTATATAAATACATATTTAAATTTATGTATAATATCTATTATAAGATAAATATAAATGTATGATATATATATAGATCCCTACATAAAATGGCTTTTTAATCTCATGAATAGATATATAGGAGGGTACTTCAAAAAATTTATGAAAGATTCATATTACCTTTTAATGCTATTTTTCCACAAACTGAAGTACCCTCGCATGTATATACATATGTTTGTGGGTGTATTTTACTCCTCCATTTCCAACAAAAATAACTCTCTCAAAAAAGTATGTTATTACAAATTAATGATATTTTATTGAAAACTTTCAGAATATAGAATGTGTTCTAGTGTTTGATCACAGACACCCACATCTACTATATAAGATATAATAAATATTGAGAGTCACAGCCTGTAAGTTAACATTAAGATCCTAAACAACCTTCAAACATTCAAAGAAGAATCAATTACTTTTTGCATAATGTACTATGAAGGTCAAGGAAGTTGGCTAATACATTTTAAGAGTTTTCAATAATACATTTCATAATCAAAGGGTTTCCTGTTTGTCTGAGTTAAACTGAAATACAGTTGACCACAATATACCATTTCCCAAATATCACAGTTAACTGAGGTTTGCTATATTATTTACTTTCAAAGAATTTTGGGATCTAAGGCAATAAGAGAGTGGAGGATGATGCAAAAGCATTGTGCCATGAGTCAAGCCAAGTAGACCTAAGTTTGAATCCATTCTTTTTTTTTCCTTTTTGTCTTTTTTACTGACCGGTAACAGGATCGCAACCCTCGGTGTTGCACCCGCACCGCGCTCAGCCAGTGAGAGGGAACCAGTCTCCACATGGGATCCGAACCCTCGGTGGGAGCGCTGCCGCACTCCCAAGCAGCGCACTCTCCAGTGCACCACCGGGCCAGCCCCTGAATCCATTCTTAATAATGATCCAGCAGATTGCTGCAGTAGAACAGAAGAGAATCTAAAAGAAAACCCCTCGGTGGGAGCGCTGCCGCACTCCCAAGCAGCGCACTCTCCAGTGCACCACCGGGCCAGGCCCTGAATCCATTCTTAATAATGATCCAGCAGATTGCCGCAGTAGAACAGAAGAGAATCTAAAAGAAAATGTATGCTCAAACTTTTCATTTCCCTATAATCATTCCTAGCAACTGAAAGAACCCAACAGAGTCCAACCCCTAGGGCGATGGACACAAAGGCATGTCATCAGGAGCTATATTGACACCTTCATCACAGAAACTGATGGAACCCATTCTCTGCCCCTCACCCCCCAAAAGAGCAAATGTCTCCAAGACAACAAACTCATATCAAAGCTACAGCCAAGACACAGGCTCATTCATCCTTTGCCTCTCATTTCCCACTCTACTGTTGATCAATTTGCTGCTTCCTTTAAAAATAAATCACGAATGAGACATATGTAGATAAAAAATGAAAGAAGGATCTTAAGCAAAAGGCCTTTGAAGAACAGTAGAAAATTATTTGGAAGGACAAGAGAAGGTATAATGAGAGCATTCAAACAAATAGTGCTCCTTAGTCTAAGAAATTACAGACAATATAACCTTTTAAAGCAATCTCATGATTCAGATAAGAGAGATGGAGGTTCAAGGAAGTAATTAGAAGACAAAAGGAGGAGAATGAAATCAATCTGCAACTGCTGAGAGGAAAACTGAAAAAAGGAACTGAAGATATTAACAGAAATGATAGCAGCATTCAAGGCCACAAAAATACAGCAAACAATAACAGCATCAAGGAAAGAGTGAATCACTGTGAGGATATCACAGGCATGAAGTGACATCACGGTTATGCAAGGTAGAAGGGAGGACACAACAACAGGATCAAGAAGATGTGTCGTAGACGATCCTGACAGGAGTATCGAACAAACTTAAACTCAGTGTGCAAAGCACACATCTTACCTAAAATTTTTAAGAAATCCTAAATGTTTTTAGTAAATGGGGAAATTGTTCCCCAAGGCAAAAAAAAATTGTAAAATAATTAAGACTATGCTGGTGAAGCTATTGAATGTCAAGAGTACAGGAATTTAAAAATACATCAGGTATAAATGCATAGAAATTAAGAATGACTTTAGATTCTTTCATAAAACTAATCAGTAGAAGGTACTGAAGATATATCTCAGTGGTTTGTAAGTAAAAAAGATATGGATCACTTTGTGCTCAGAAACAAAGGAAAAGCAAAAGATATTTTCTCAATATGCATAAACACAAGGCATAAAAACCCAAGATGGATAGGGAAGTGGTGAAGGTGTTGAAGGAAGGAAGCTTTTGGGTGAAGTGAAATGAGAAAATAACCCAAAAGTTAAGCCACTAAAAGGATTATCTAAATAAAATAACTCAGAACAGAGAAGTTGTGTTTAAAAGACTCAAAATGACCCACTGAAGCAATTCAATTATAAAGTAAGGCTTAAAATGATTGGAAGTATGTCTAATAGAATAGCATGTAAATTAACAGAGGACTAGCAGTGGGATAAAACATGGCTGTATTTGCCTAATTTTTAAAGGAAGAAGTTAATAACACAAGCTTAAATATCTAGTTAAAAGACATCTGATGATATTGGCACTGTTTTCACTAGTTTTCTTAATTTTAGAGGGACATTTTTAAGTACCGTAGTTTTGGGTGTGTGTGTGGAGGTGGATAAAAACATTTAACTTAAGCAATTTCTTTCCTTATACTTCAATGGTGGTAGTTGTTGAATTTTATTGAAATTAATACTTTCTATAAAATAACATGTTTAATATAGTCCAATTTCTATAAAATCACAGGAATCACTTTTCTTATATTCATATGTTTATAAGAAATAACAGAAATTACATTCACTAAATGCTGAAAAAGGAAATTTCTGGGAGACCAGATATTCTATGATATCTTTTCTACTCTTTGTATTTTCCTGTGTTTTTAGTAATGACTGCGTATCATTTAAGGAAAAATGCTTCTATTTTAGTATTCAGGAGTGCATATACCTTCCAATTATAAAATTCTATTGTACTGTATTATCTTAAAATAGTACTAAACCAGTTTCCACAATTTTCTAATTATCATTTGCATAAAATGATTCATATTTAGATTACAAATTATTCATACTTGCACATTCATAAAACTTTTTTTAAAGCTAAAATTTCCAGAGGCTGTTCTGGGAAAAACAAACAAACAAAAGTAGCAACAGGTTACTTTTTTTTCTGTTTTAATTCAAAATTTTCTACAGCTATTAGAACCAAACCAAAATTTAAAATCGTTTACTATTTTATGCACATGAGTCCACAAAAATCTCTTCCTAGGCTCAGTCTCTTCCTCCTCACTTCCTCTAACCCTACCACCCATCTGCACCCACCAAGCATAAGTTGTACAACATTCTTTCTTCTCATCTCTTAAGATCTGTGTTTTCCAAATGAGCAAGGTTACACCATGATGATATATAACCAAAATCAATGTGGGCTCCCCATGCTCCAATTAATCAAGTGTGAGTTAGACTCTTTTTGGTCTATGAGTTTGAGTTGCTCTTGTGATTGAAGGTCTTTGGGTTACTTTAATCCAGGAAGAGTTAATAGTGCTCTACATTCCCATGCATACAAAATATGAATGGAAAAATTCTGGTTGAATCCTTAAAGTGGGAGTCAGCACTCTTCCTCTCTCCTTCTGTTTGCTTCCAAGAAGAGATACATCCGTTAGCACAGCACTCTTGGTTCCTCTTCATCCTCCCACTAACTCTTCCCTGAGAAATTGGAATGACATGTAATTAGCAAGTTTGGAAAAGGAACTGGTCATGTAGGGCTAAGCCTTTTATTTTCTCTTTCCTCTTGGGAGACACTGTCTGAAAGGAACCCTTCTCTGCTTGTCCAGAGCAGCTTCTGGCCCTGAAAAGAGAAAGTGAGGACTTCCCAATTAGTCCATTACTGCTGGATGAATAATTTACTATTGAGCTCGAGGGTTCAATAGTAAAAAGCTCATTTGGCTCTTGCACATAAGCTACTTTCTACAATAATTAGTTCCTTTATAAAGATGATATTTTGATTTTCTTTTGTCTCATGCTACATAATATTTTTCAATTGATTTATAACCTTGGCAGAGATATACCACTGCACTCTCACTAGACCCCATCAAAGTGTGTTGTAAATAGTAGGAAAATTAACAAAATGGTAAAATCTCCAACCCTTGAGCTGTAGGATTCTGTAAAACACAGTCTGAAAATTTTAATTTGCCTCCTAAACTTCTCTAAATTTACTGTTTTGAATGCTGTAAAACATAATTCAGATATGTATTTAATTGATGAATTTCATACTAAGGACACATGGAAAGTTGTTACTATTACTATTATTGTATTATAATGGATTTCAGGAAAAAGTTTTTAAAGACAGCTCTGAAGATATACTGTTCTTTTCTACAATTCAAAAATTCACATTTATTCTTGTTAATATCTCTGACATCAAGATGACATAGAATAGTTTGTTAGCATTATTCTTTATTTCTTAGTAGTATTAAAATAATGACATCCTTATACTCAAGGATGTCCTTGATTAGTTGAAATACAGTATATTGACCATTCTTTATCTGTTTTGGACCCATACTTTGAAAAGAATACCAACTTTTCTAAATTTTTTTTTGATATCTGTACATCTATAGAAATAAGCCATTTAAAGTGTGATTTGTTTACATAAAATTAAAAGAAAATGCTAAGAAGATTTTACTTCTCTTTTTGGGGATTTTACTTTGAAAGAATAGCCAAATCTCTAGGAATTTAAGACTTCTCTGAAAGTGGGTATGTAGATAAGTCTTTGGAATGTCCTGAATTTCAGTTTGACTTGGGCTAGTCAGAGTTTGGGGATGCCTAGAAAAGCCATGTGTTAAAAGAGAAGTCACTGTGTTTTCTTGGTAATGTGCAGTTCACACTTGCTACCCGAATTGGGAAGACAATGGATGTGAATAGTCTCAGGGCAAGGCTCCATTGTTATAGCTGACTCACCCTTCACACCTGACAGCACTACGCAAAAGGCCACCAGATAGCTTAAAATATTGCATGCTTCACAGAAGGGTTGGGAATGACCACAGAGGGTTAAAGATGTCCTTCTCCCAGTTAGAAGATTAAAAATGAGAAGTATGATGGCCCTTACATGATCCTCACTCTAGACAGGTATGGAAGTACAGCACCTCCATTGAGACTTGAAGCAATGAAAGAATGCTTGCTCCTCCAAGGAGGAGCATACTGCTGGGTTGCTGGGTCTCCTGATTTGTGCAATTTTCTTTATATAGTTTAGATCTTACATCCTTTATGTATATTAGTGATGTTTCTCTCCTTTTCTTTTGTATGCTGGGCTCTTTCCATCAGTCACAATAACAAATACTAAACTAAGTCTTTCCTTTCAGTCAAAAATAGGGTAGTTGCTTACTTATGAATAATTTTTCAGAAGCACTTGAAAAAAGAATATGGATCCTTGGGAATTATTTTTCTGTGGCTTTATCTTTAAAAGGGAGATTCCTTTTTTGTACTAAATTAGCAGTAAAATGGAGAATAACTAGCTTTAGCCAACTTTTAGTGATGTTCCTTTACATCACATGCATAAATTGGGACGTAATTCCCTTCAGAATCATAATAGATGAGATAAAACAATAAATCATATTGACAAACCCAGTCTTACTGCATGCAGTTCTATAGTAAGTCAAAGTTGTAACCTTGCACATCCACAAGACTTGTATTAACTATAGTAATACTAAATCTGTTACACCACACTCAATAAGGAATGAATTTGTTTTCTGTTTCAAAACAATGAATCTATAAAGAACTTTTTTATGAAAACACGGTTTTTATTTTTGTTTTAAAATGAGGTGATCACTTACTTGTTTTTCATGTTAAACTACTTAAGGTGGTTTAAACTAAGGAAAAAAAGAAATAACTTGAGAATTGTAGTATGTTAGAAGTAGATGATCACTTGTTTCCAATCATTAAGTGACTTTAAAAACGTCAATATAATTATAATATCATTAAGGACTTAAAATTTGTGTTAGAAAAAAAATGTGCTGTTTATTCCAGGTTATTCAGCATGAACTTGTATGTGGCTTTTCTTATATAGATAAATTTACTTTAAAATATTTAACTATGGACCTAAAGAAGGCAAATCAATTTTATTGTAATATAATGGTGATGGGGATCCAGTTATTGGTAATCTTAGTCACCCTGTGGTCCCTGGGTACCCTAGAAATGACAGAGATGATCTGGCACACAGCATCTTAGGAACATTCATTGACTTCTTGGCATCATGAATACAGGGGATGCAAAAAATGTAAAGCTTTCATATTATAATATTCCCTTCCCTGTTAACTAGCCTGCAGAAAAATAGATATCAAATTAATAATTATTAAAAGCTGTGAAACAAAAGTTAGAGCTTTCCAAACAGTTTCCTCTTTTTTTGTTGTTTTTTTCTTTCTTGTGAGGCTCTTAACACTCTATTAAATACAGCTGACTAACCTCCTTTATGTTCTGTAATGTACATGGGTATTCCTGGCATTTTTCTATCACAAGGAGGTAATCCTATTTTAAAAATGTGTAAAAGGTAAAGTTTACATTTCCATTATGTTACTTTATACTATGATCTACAGGGAAAAAAGAAACCTAAAACATATTTCAAAAATACTCCAGCCATTGCATAAGTACTTCAATTAGTAATTGAGGAATAAAATATGGGAGAAGACTAAAAAAGCGGTGAATTTATGGTGTCAGGATGTGCAAAAAAAGCAGGGTTCTATCATTTCTTACTTCTCTGCTAGGTCATAGCTTGTCAAAAGAAAAGGAATGTCATTATATTTCAGAAAATCCACAATACCTCTTTCACCATATTGTTATTAGCAGAATAGAGCCTTGATGGTTTCTGTTTTTCTTTAAAATTCATTTATTTTTTAATTGACATGTATTGATTGTACATAGTTATGGGATACAGGGTTATATTTAAATACATGTATACAATGTGTGATGATCAAATCAGGATAATTAGCATATTCAGAATTGCAAAAATTTATCATTTCTTTGTGATGAGAGCATTTGATCTCTTCTCTTCTTTTTTCCATCTCCTTCTCCTCCTCCACCTAATGAAGAAATGTATAAAAGGTCTTCAGTACAGTACTCCATTTATATGAGAAACTATATAGCAAACTATATGAATATAGTGACAAACAATTTTTTGAAGAGTTTGTACCAATTTACACTCCTATCAGCAGTCAGCATTACTGGAGCATTTTGGCTGTTCCACATCATTTTCAATACTTAGAATTGTCACCTTCATTTATTTTTTTAAATTTTAGTTATTCCAGTGGGTGTTTAGTCATATTTTAGTCTGATTTTCAAATGTTTATTAGCCATTTGGACATCCTCTCATTAGAACTAAATTTTGATTTTTTTTTTTTTTTGCTATTTTTAATTAGACTATCATTTTCTTATGGGTTCTAGAATTTTTTTATATTCTTAATAGTAGTATTTTATTGCATATACATATTACACATATCTTCTGCCACTCTGGTTTTCCTTTTCACATTTTGTGGAGAACCTTTCTATGAACAAAAGTTTCAATTTTAATGAGTTCCAATGCATAAATCTTTTCTTTTATTATTCGGTCCTTTTTCGGTCCTATGTCACCTCTCCCCCAGGGGATGGAGATGCAAAGGATTACTCAAAGCCCATTTCTTCTGAGCAGTGAGAAGCCCTGATGGATTTAATTTCCAGGAACCCTCAAGAGAGTGGCATTCCTCCTCAGAAAATTAACAATGAACTCCAGTCTTCTATCTATATTGATTCTTCAGGCAGGAAAGTTACAGAAAAGGAACATAAATGGTTACAAAAGAACAGTAAGATAATTGTCATGGCAACAATCATTAGGTTTAGCTGCACCAAGGACGTCTACCCTTGGAGCCAGCAATTTTGCTGTGTTACAATTCTTTAAGTGCAACAAAGACTTTAGCCTGGGGAAAGTTTTTCTCTTTTGCAAGCTTAACATTTCTATGTGTAATTTTAAAAATTTAGGCTATACCTGAAACTACAGGGCTTTGGAAGCTAGGCCCTGTGAAATACATTTGCTTTATAAATGTTAGTGTCCTCCACAGTCATATTTAATAAATCTTTAAATATCTCAAGGTCATAAAGATACATTTCAATGTGCTGTAGAAGCTTTATTGTTTTAACTATCTAGTTTAGTTTTGCAATCCATCTGTAATTGATGTAGCTGTAGAATAGATGTTTATTTTTTCCAAATATCCATTTTTCCCCATAGACATATTAAATTTTCTGTCACAGCTCTGTTGATTGAATGGTGCTTTATCCACTATACTGTTATGTCACCTTGATCACATTTCAATTGACTATATGACTCAGACTTTCTATATGTTTGATTCTCTTCCATTATTCTATTTTTCTCTTATTGTGCCAAAAGCATACTGTTTTAGCAATCTCTACATACTACTATATATGCTGACATTTTTAAATTTTCACTTTTCATTCTTGATTCTAACAATGTCACTTATTTCGCTTATTAATCTAAT
Source organism: Galeopterus variegatus (assembly GCF_000696425.1). Classification (NCBI taxonomy): domain Eukaryota; kingdom Metazoa; phylum Chordata; class Mammalia; order Dermoptera; family Cynocephalidae; genus Galeopterus; species Galeopterus variegatus. The sequence goes on along the minus strand of NW_007727945.1, from coordinate 64,049 downwards.
GGTTTTTCTGTAGATTTTGGCTATACTAGTTTCAAAATCAGATTATTTGTGAATACTAACAGCTGTATTCCTTCATTTCCAATTCTCATAGAGTTATTTCTTTTACTTACCTTATTTTAATGGCTAGTAATAGAATGTTTGAGTGGTAATAGAACATAACCCTAAATCATTGCTGACATCTTGGGGAAATCTTGGAATATTTCATCATTAACTATGAGGGTGGCTGCAGCTATATGATGATATCATTTATCAGATTGAGGAAATTTCCTTTAATTCTTAGTTTGCTGAGAATTTTTATAGTTTTTGTTTAGAACGCATTTAATTTTGTGAAATGATTTTCTTTCTGAATTTATGGAACATTTTGTATATTTTTGTTATTTCCTCAAATACTTGAAATAATTCACCAGTTGATAGAATTTTTTTATTTACAAAAACAATATATTTACTAGATCTAGAATAATCTAAATAATATAGAATAATACAAATTTCTCTATTAATTCCTGAGTAAAATTTGTAAATTTGCTTTTGAAGTGTTATGCTATTTTTAAAATTTTTATATTTATTGGAAAAATGTTTTTGTAATATCTTAAGATATTTGAATACCGTAAGATCTGCAGTGATGTTCCTTTTTTTGTTGCTGTTGTTGTTTCTTTCTTTGCTTTATATATTTGAGTCTATATTATACTACTTTTAAAAGTCTTTTTAAAACAATCTTTAATAGAATTAGAGAATAGAATAGTGGTTAACAGAGGCTGGGAGGGGAGAAGTGGTGTTTTGTACTAAAGGGTACAAAATTATCCTATCAATCCTAAGTGAATCACGGTGCAGTATATGCATGTATTGAAACAACACACAGTACCACACAAAAATGTACAAATAAATGTTAGAATAAAAATGTTTTAAAATCTGCTTTTGGTTGTTTTATTCTAATGTTTTCTAAAATCTATCTCATTGCTCCTTTTTATTATTTCATTTTTTATTTTAAATTTTTTATCTTTTAATGAATTCTAATATTAGAATTCATTCTAATTTCTTCTTTTTTAATATATACACTTAAAACTGCGATCATTGTATAAGTACAACTTTGGTTCTATTCCACAAGGTTCGATATGCCATATTAAAAGTTCAAAATATTTTTTAAAATTTCATTGTCATTTTTTTTGACACATGGGTTACTAAGGAATGTGTTATTGCCAAATGTTTGGGATTGGTCTATTTACCTTTTCATATAGGTTTTTAGTGTAATTTTTCTGAAGTTTGAAAATGTATGTTATGAGACTGCCTTTGGTTGAAGTGTGTTGAAACTTGCTTCATTGAACAGAATCTGCTCAATTTTGGTAAATGTTCTTCATGCACTTAAAAAGAGTGTTGATTTTACATATCTCTGCAGTGTTTCAAATAAGTCAATTAGATCAAGTGTATTCATGGTGTTATTCAAAACTTCTAATTCTTAATGATTTTGACCTGTTTGTTCTATTAGCTAAAAGTAAAAGGTTAAAATTTTTCACTATAATTGTAAGTTTGTCTATTTTTCTTTTTCTTTTCTTTTTTTGCTTTATATATTTGAGTCTTTATTATTAAAAACATAAATATCTGACATTTATGTATCTTCTTGGTTTGGTAATCTGTGATATTCATTCTTGTCAAGTTGTGTTAGAGATTTATCATTTTTTTTTTTTCCTTTTTGTCTTTTTTCATGACCGGCAACGGATCGCAACCCTCAGTGTTGCGCCCGTACTGGACCGGGACCGGCCACGGGATCACAACTCTTGGTGTTGCTCCCGCACCTCGCTCAGCCAGTGAGCGGCCGGTCTGTATGTGGGATCCGAACCCTCGGCAGGAGCGCCGCCGCGCTTCCCAAGCGGCGCACTGCTACAGTGCGCCACTGGGCCGGCCCGAGATTTATCATTTTTATTAGTCTTTTCATAGAATCTGCTTTTGGTTATTTATTTTCTAAAATTTTGCCCATTTCTTAATTATATTAAACTGAAAAAGAGACAAGAGAATCAACAGAGTAAAGAGACAATCTACAGAATGGAAGATACACATATTTGCAGACTGTGTATCTAATAAGAGGTTAATATCTAAAATATATAAGAAACTCAATAACTCAACAGTAAGAAAACAAATAACCCAAATAAAAAAAAAGGGGAAAAGGTTTAAATAGATATTTCTCAAAAGAAGACTTGTAAATGGCCGAGTACATGATTAAATATTTAACATCACTAAACATGAGGGAAATGCCAATTAAAATTACAAGATATCACCTCACATCTGTTAAAATGCCTATTATAAAACAACAACAACAACAAATAAGAGTTGGCAAAGTTGTAAAAGAAAGGGAACGCTTGCAAACTGCTGATGAAAATGTAAATTATGAAAACAGCCATTATGAAAAACAGTATGGGGGTTCCTCAGAAAATTAAAAATAGAATTGCCTTATGATCCAGCCATCCCATTACTGAATATGTATTCAAAGGAATTGAAATCAGTATTTTGAAGAGATTTCTGTATGTATTGCAGTATTATTCGTAGTAGCTAAGATATGGAATCAACCTAAGTATTCATCAGATAAATGGATAAAGAAAATATGGTGTATGTGCATAATGAAATACCATTCAGACGGAAAAAAGAAGGAAATCTTGTCAACATGGATGAACCTGGAGGACATTATGTTAAGTGAAATAAACC
>NW_007727945.1:57067-60504 GCF_000696425.1 Galeopterus variegatus | reverse complement strand
CCACATGAGCTCACTTACACATGGGGTGCAAAATGTCAAACTTATAGGAATAGAGAGCAAAATAATTGTTACCAGAGGCTGGGAGGTGGGGTTGGGGGAGGGAGCAGTAGGTAAGAATGGGGAGATGTTTGTGAAAGGACACGCAATTTCAGCTATACAGGAGGAATACATTTAAGAGATCTATTGCACTTCATAGTGACTACAGTTAATAAAAATATTTTATATACTTGAGAATTGCTGAGAGTAGATTTTAACGGTTCCACCACACACACACACACACACACACACACACACACACACACACACACACGATAAGTATGTGAGGTAATGCATATGTTAAATAGCTTGATTTAGCCATTCCACAGTGTATACCCATAAGAAACATCATGTTGTATACGACAAATATATAGTCATACACTGCCTAATGATGTTTCTGTAAATAACCAACCATATATACAATGGTGGTCCCATAAGTTTATTACACAATATTTTACTGTATCTTTTCTATGTTTAGATACACAAATACTTACCATTGCACTACAATTGATTACAAGATTCAGTACAGTAACATGCTATATGGGTTTGTAGCCTAGGAGCAACAGGCTATACCACATAGCTCAGGTTTATAGTAGGCTATACCATCTAGGTTTATGTGAGTTCACTCTACGATGTTCACACAATAATGGCATTGCCTACCACGAATTTCTCAGAACATATCTCTATTGTTAAGTGACACATGACCCTATATTCAATTAAAAATAAAGAAAAGAATAAATTTTTGCCCATTATTATTGCTTATCATTTTAATATTGACATCTAGAAGATGTTTATATAGTCTGAATATAAGTCCCTTGTTAGGTGTATATATGAATAATTTTTCCATCTATTACTTTATTTATATTACTTTGCTTAAGTGAAAACGCAAAGAGAAAACCAAGCAGTTCTGCTCTACTTTAGAAAAAGTTTCCAATCAACACCAATAAAGTGCTGAAAAATATCTAGGAATGGTGAGATATTTGAGCCACGACCAAAAAGGCAGAATGGGTTCTGGTGCTACAGTTCCTCTCCAACAATAACACATCCGAGTGGCCAGTACAACCAATACTAACACTGCACCAGAACTGGTGCAAGTCAGAAATTTAGATCTACTCCAAAGCTAGCTGATCAGGTTAAATAACTGGGCTTTAAAAAAAGATTAATGTATATAAAAATAATCTTAGTATAATATATTGTGTATATTATATAGTTATATGAGAGGGCACTTTGAAAAGTTCATGAAAAGATTTGTGTTATCTCTTAATTTTATTTTACCATGAACTTTTTGAAGTACCCTCATATATATATATATACATATATATATATATATACATATACGTATATGTATATGTATATATATATACATACATATACGTATATGTGTATATATATACACATACATATATGGATATGTATATATTTATTTATTTATCTAAATATTATATAAATATTTATTTATTTATTTTACAAGTCTATGGATTGCTTCTTAATGGAGTCTTTTAATGATCCCGAGTTTTAAATTTTTATTGATATTTTTGTCTTGTGTGACAAGTCTTTATATATATTTGTGTGTGTGTTTGTACATATATTTAAACTTCTGTTTATTGTTATTTATACAACGGAGAGTCTATTTCTGGAAAATTTCTTCTGTACCATTACCCTATAATTTTATCCTCATGACAACTGCTTCCTATGTTGAATACGGTAACTATACAGTAAATCTTAAAACCAGTAAAATGTTCTCCAATTGGCTTTTCAGATTTTTAAAATTTTGTCCACTTTAGATAATTTCATTGTTTATATAATTTGACTAGAAGTTTGTCAAATTGTATGAAGAAAGCTACTGGAATTTTATTCAGATTGCTTTGATCCTATAGAAATCAATTGAAAGAATTTACACCATAACAATATTGAGTCTTTCAATCCAAGAACATAGTTTTTTTAATTTATTTAAGTCTTTTAAAAATTCTGTCAACATTATTATATAGTTTTGCAGTTTACGGATCTTGTACATATTTTCTTCAATATATCTCTAGATATTTAGTATTTTAATGCACTTTTAAATTATTACTTTTCAAATTTTAGCTAGTATATAATAAATACTATAGATTTTTATATAGATCTTGTATCCTGTGAGGTTTTGAAAGTTGTTTATTTGTTCTATTTTTCTTATATATCTTTTAAATCTTCTAAATACATTGCACTGTCACCCCAAGTAAAGAAAATATGAATTCTTATTTCCAAATCTCAATGCTTTGTTGTTGTTGTCTTGTTGTAACGACCAGCAATTATAGCATAATGTTGAATACAAGCAGTGAGAATAGACACGTTTGCTACGTTCTCGTTTTTAAGGACTAAACATTCAGGATTTCACTATTAAGTATTATATTACTGATAGTTTTTGTATAGATGTTCTTTATCAGGTTAAGAAAGGTTCTATCCCTAGTTTGCTAAGACATTTTTGTGAGTTGCTTTTAAATTTCGTCATTGATTTTGCTGCATCGATTGAGATGATCATATAATTTTTTCCTTCTCTATGATTATACGGTAAATTACATTGATTGATCTCCGAATTATTGAATACATGGAATGAAACCCTCTAGATGTTAATATGCTATCATTTTACATACGAGTACTTCAAAAGTTCACGTAAAAATAAAATTAAAAGATAATATGAATCTTTATATGAATTTTTTGAAGTACCCTCATACTGCTGATATGGATATAATTTGCTAATATTTTAAGGATTTTTACATCCATTTTCATGATAGATATTGCTCTGTAATTTTCATTTTCCTTTCAGTTCCATTTTCTTTCTTTTTCTTCCTTTCTTTTTGTTATTTCTTTTTTAGGTTTTAGTATAGGAAATACCTTGGCTTCCTAATATGAGTTAGGATGTATTTACTCATTCTCTATTTTCCAAAGAACTTTGTATTAGATTAGGATTATTTGATAGAATGCGCCAATAAAGACATCTGCTTCTGGAGTTCTGCTTGAGGAATTTATTGATTATGAATTCAGTTTCTTCAGGGGATATAGGGTTATTCAGTCCTTCTGTGTCTTCATGTTGCAGTTTGGCAGTATTAAAGTTTTTTAAAAATCAAACATTTTGTCTAAGTTTTCAAATCTTTTGATTTCAACTATTTTCTGCACTATTTATCTATTTTACAAGTAATTCTGCCTTTATTTTCTTTATTCCCATCTTTCTACTTACATTGGCTTTAATTTCTTCTCTCTCTCTCTCTCTCTCTCTCTCTCTCTCTCTCTCTCTCTTCTCTCTCTCTCTCTCTTTAAGCTTTAGGGCTTTTTGATTTTTGAACCTTTCTTTTTTTTAATATATATATATATATATATATTTTTTTTTCTGTTTTAAGCATCTTAAGCTCTATATTTACCTCCTA
>NW_007727945.1:54626-56321 GCF_000696425.1 Galeopterus variegatus | reverse complement strand
ATATATATATATATATTTTTTTTTCTGTTTTAAGCATCTTAAGCTCTATATTTACCTCCTAAGTCTGCTTGCTTTGCTGCATCCTACAAATTTCAATATACAGTGCTTTCATCATCATTTTGTTCAAAATATTTTATAGTTTACCTCGCGATTTCTTCTTGGATCCACAGATTATTTAAAAACAAGTTGTCTGATTTCTATGTTGTATGCCCTGAAATTAAGCCTCTCTTGGCAAATAGCTCATGTGCATTAAAAAGCAATGGTGTATGCTGCACTTTAGAGTAGTATTTTATAAATGTTAATTATATCAAATTAATTGACAATGTTGTCTAGGTGTCCTATGTTATTACTGATTTCCTGATTACCTTTTTTATTCATTGCTGTGAGGAAAGTGTTGAAATCTCTAACTGGAATTTTGAGTGTGTCTATTTCTCATCTTTGCTCTCAATTTTTGCTTCATGTGGGTCAAAGCATCGCTATGATTTTTCTTTAGGCAGTCAGTTATTCTATTAAAAAATACCCCCATGTTTGCCATCCCCACACTTTTTACCCTTTGCATGGGTCTGAGTTTCCTTTGTTGGGGGAGGGGTGTACATGTGTTTTTGGCTTGGAGAATTTCCTTTAACATTTCCTGTAAAAATTTTGCTGTGGTAAATTTTTTTTCAGTTTCTGTCTGTGTAAAGATGTCATTGATTAACCTTCATTTTTCTTGATTTTTGTAAATGTAAATGATGTTTATCTTGATAAAATGATATTTTTTTGATACTGAATTCTAGAGGTTTTTGTCAGCATTTTAAGTTGTCATTTTATTGTTTTGTGACATGTTATTTTCTTTCTTAATTGACATAAAATTCTATGTATGTACTGCAAACAACATATTGTTTTGACATTTGTGTACATTGTGGAATGACTTTAGTTAATTAACATATGCATCATCTCACACAGTTATCATTTTTGGGGTGAGAACATTTTATAACCACTCTCTTAGCAATTTTCAAGAATACATTATATTAACTACAGTCACTATATTGTAAAATAGATCTCTTGAAATTATTCCTCCTATTTAAGTGAAACTTTGTATTCTTTGACCAACATCTCCCATACTCCTCTCCCCATCCCACAACCACCTCAGCCTCTGGTAACCACCATTCTACTCTCTGCTTCTATGAGATCAAAGAGAGACAAATACTGCATGATCTTACTCATACGTAAAGTCTAAAAGAATGACACACATTATTCTTGATGAGTCAGTGATGATTTTTATCTTAGTTCTCCTGTATGCAATGAATCTTTTTCTTTTTCTAACTGTTAACATTTTCTCATTATTTTTGAGTTGCAGAAATTTCTTTATGATATGCTTTGTCATGGTTTCATTTATATTTATCCTCCTTGGATATTTTTAAACCTTTTTTTTTCAATTTTTTTTTTTTAAATTTTAAGTTCTCAATATCCATTGTAGTTGACTTTTGCAACCCTTTACCTGTTCCTCTTTCCCCCCTCCCCCATCATATCTGTTCACTTGTCTTAACAAGTTCAAGGAATTGTAGTGATTGTTGTGTCTTCTTCCCCCCACCCTTTATTTGTGTGTTTATTGATTTATTTTTAGCTCCCTCAAATAAGTGAGAACATGTGGTATTTCTCTTTCTATTTCTGACTTGTTTCACCTAATATAATTTTCTCTAAGCCCATCCATGT
>NW_007727945.1:50737-53985 GCF_000696425.1 Galeopterus variegatus | reverse complement strand
ATTTCTCTTTCTATTTCTGACTTGTTTCACCTAATATAATTTTCTCTAAGCCCATCCATGTGTGGTGAATAGTAGTATTTCATTTTTTTTTATAGCAGAGTAGAATCCATTGTGTAGATTTACCAGTTTCCATATCCACTCATCTGGTGATGGACAGTTGGGATGGTTCCAAGTCTTGGCTATTGTACATAGTGCTGCAATAAACATTAGATTTATATAGTACCACTTTGCATCAAATCTGGAACATTTATTATTTCTTAACATATTTTTCGCATGCATACCCATTCTCTTTGGGCTCCAATTACTAGATATGGTTTTATAGACCACTAAGTACCTACTCATTTATTTTCAGTCTTTTTTCTACCTGTGCTTAGTTTGAAGAGTTTCTATTGCTATGGTTTCAAGTTCACTCACCTTTCATTTGCAGTGTTTATCTTGCATATAAGCCCATTATTATCAATTTAATTTTATCTCTATTTCAAGTTTTTTTTTAATACTTCCATTTTTGTCTTTGTGTCCATGGTTTTCTTTAGGTTCTCAAATACATTTTTAATAGCTCTTTCAATATGCTTGTCTACTTATTTCATAATTTCCATTACATCTGGATATGTTTTTAAACTGATTTTTCTTCCTGTTGCAGGTCACATTTTTCAACTTCTTTACATGTCCATTAATTGTTGTTTGGGGCCGAACATTGTGGTGTGTGCTATTGATTCTCTATTGTGTGTTCTATTTCTTTTTCTCTGAAAGACAGTTAGTTTTCTTAGGAATTTTCTTGTTTCTTTTGAAGTTAATTTTATAACCTTTGTTAGAATGGCTCTGGAGTAGCCTCTTATCTAGATATGAGTAGGTTAGTCTTGTTTATAAGGTGTGGTCTTTCTGGGGTCTCCATTGAATGCTTGAGGTGTTTGACAAATTCTCTCCCTTCTGTCCTATCAGGACTTGTAAGTCTCCCTGTCTGGCAATTATTTACTTTATAGATTCTCTGTTGTTCCACCACCTGTCAGCTGTTTTATGGCTGACTTCAAGGAGTCGCAGTCTACATAAATCAAATTTATTATTCAGCTAAAACTCAAGGAGACCCTTATGCATGCTTTTCGAGCTCTTTATTTGCATTGTTTCATTATCATGGGTACTCAGCCCCCCAAAATTCCAGACACCTCATCTTTCCTAAATCCATTCTTGCATTTCATTCAAACCACTTGGCTAGACTTGATTTCCTCTTCTTTGAGCTGTACTCTGGAAAGTTTCTCTGGGAAGAAAGCAATGGCAACTCTAGGGCACATGCCATTCATATCTCTTCTCTCAGGGACTACAATTTAATATCACCTTTTACCGATGTTAGATATAATGGTTGCATACAGTTTTTTCAGCTTTCTAGTTGTTTGTGCCTAGAGGGCTAACCTGGTACAGTTACACTTTATGGCAAAAGAAGAAATCCATCAAATATGTTTTATTACTATATTTTCCTTATTATTAGATTGTTTATTTTACTTTTTTATCATTCTGTTACTTGCATCCCTGAATTTTGCAGTCTATTTTTAGTTAATTCTACCACTTTCCATGTAATGCAAAGAGCTTAGAACACTCTGTCTTCCTTTTATGTTTATTGGCATTTCGAGTGATTATTATCATGTATTTTGATATTGCACATAATATAAATCCAATTACATATTACTGTTGTCTTATATAGCTGATTTTTTACGTTTAAGAAGATATTGATTCTTTCATGTGCTCTTCTGTTTTGTTTTTTTTTTCTTGTTATGCTTCCATCTTATGTTATTTTCCTAATGCCTAAAGCAACCTTCTCAGATTCTCATTTGTGAAAATTAAATGGTAAGGATTTCTCTCAGTCTCTGTTTTTCTGAAATTATTTTTATTTCTTTCCACACATTTTGGAGGCATATTGTGGCTGGCTATTGAATTCTGGGTATTGAAAATTTTTAAATATAAGCACTCTAAAAATGTCATTTAGTTTTCTTTTGTTTAATATTATTTCTGTGGAAAAGTCAGATACCAATCTTTTCATTGCTCTTTTGAAGGTACTGTGACTTTTCTCATTTTTCTTCTGACTACTTTCAAGATTTTCTCCCTATCTTTGGTTTTCATTGTATTTAAAGATTTTGAGGTTTGTGAAGCATCTTCATTTGAGGATTGATGTCTTTCCATCAATTTCGGAAAGTTACTTTCTGGTATCTTCTGAAAATTCTCTTTCTCTCTCTCTCTTCCATTACACAAACCGTAAAATCCTCTCAGCATGTTCTTTTTTCACCTCAATGCATATGCTATATATTATCTACTAGCTATCTTCCAATTCAATAATTCTTCTCTCTCTAATCTAATTCTTTTTTTGTAATATAGTTTTAGATTCATTATAGTTCTTGATTTTAGTTATAATACATTTTAATTTAGAATTCCCATTGAATTATTTTTCATAGATTTCAAATCCTTCTTTAATAAAATTTCTTGGTAAAATTCTCCTCCTTTTAACTTATTTTTCTCGCTTAGTGTGCATAGTTTTTTTCAAATTATATACCTGATAACCTCAATATTATGATCATCTGTTTCAGTCTTTATCTCTTTTTTTCTCTCTATTTTCAATCATTTGTTCCTGTCTCCTGACATGACTGCTTATGTTTAATTAAAATTAAGATATCATTTATTAAAATATATTTTGAGATAGTCAATGATGTCACTTTGCTTCATGGAGGACTTGATTTCTGAGAGGTAATTATAGAAGTGTCACATCACCTTAAAATCTGGTGATGAGATTATTTAAGGCTAGGTTTGAGCTTTTTTGAGTACTCTTAAATTTCTTTCCTCTATTTCTAGTCTGTTTCTAGCCTTTTAGTGGTCCGAATTGAAAGCCTGAGATATTGATTTGTATTCTTTTCTTAATGAGCCCTAAATTTTGAAATTTATCTCCCTATCTCTATGAGACTTATATAAGCTCTGTTGATCTCTTTATTCTCTTAGTTATTGCTTTCTAGTTACTTTTTCATCCTCGTATACTATTCAGCATAATAGTCAACAATACTTTTAGAAGAAAAGCAATGGATAATGTCAAACTCACTTCAATATGCCCCATTCCATGCTGGGATCTTTAATACCTTGGCTCTTTAATCTTTGGCTATTTTTAGTTGCTTTCCAGTGTTGTTTGAAGAATAATTTTATAAAAGATTTGGCATTTAAAGTTGTTTTTGTTAGAACAATTATTCTGATGGAATGCTCCATCATGCCTGGAAGCA
>NW_007727945.1:48776-50083 GCF_000696425.1 Galeopterus variegatus | reverse complement strand
ATCCTCAATGTATGCCTCATTTAAGGAATGAAATATTTAAATGTTGGTCTCTAAACTGATGAATCTAAAACTTAGTCTATACTGAGTTGGAGACAGGAGGAGAATGATCCACAAATTAGAATGTTGAAAGACGATGTTATTAAAAAGTATCAAAATTGTAGCCATGAAATTACCTTCTTCCTTTAAATGATTATTGCTTCTAAATCTTAAATAGGTCCAATTCTGAAGATGGATTTTCAGTAACAAATTTTGTAATGATTCCATTTAAATTTTTTAAGTTGTACATGCATTATAATGTATATACATTATTTGTAAGGTAGTGCACTTACATAATTTATAAATAAAAAAGGAGAAAACATTTTAGACTTCGTATTCATTTTTTTAAATGATAAAAGTTGGAGTAGAAAAGTATTTAAAAATTTCTGTAATAAAAAACACACACTAAAAAATAAAAATTGTGAACTTGAGGCTTTGTCTTCAGGAACTAATTTCGACTGGTTTTTGGAATCGTGGAAGAAAGCCAAAGATTCAATTCTTACAGAAATGTTAAATTAAAGCAGTAATATACTGTGTGAATGAAAATTAGTCTTTTTGTCCTATACTAACAACAACAACAACAAAAACCACATATATCTTTTGTTCCTGATTAGCTTTGTCTAATAAGTCTATGTAAGTTGAAATCCATATTCTTTCAAAAGACTTCAAGTCCATAAAAGAATATTTTAACCAGGTAGCTTTATTGATCAGTTAGAGAAATATTTAGGCACTAATGAAAAATTCATTTTCTGAACTGGTACAGCCTCTCAATTTTTGTTTACTTGAATTGTCAGGACTATTGAGAAAATGAAGGTTTGTTACAGGACTACTATTAATTCAGTCTGATTACCATTGAATCTTATAATCAGCTTCATATTTGAGTATGAATAACATGCAATTTTGCAGCTTGGGAAGCAACATTTCGTTTTTACATCTTTATCAACATCAATCCAAGGCTGCAAGTTACTTATTAAACAGCACAATTTGGTTTATATTCATCTCATAAAATATGAGTTTCTCATCTCTCTATTTAAGATAATTTGACTTTCAGGGGGAAAAGCAGTCATGTTGGTATTGTATAAATCAATAAAAAATAAGCAGCTATATATTACTATAGGTTTGGCAACTTTAGATTGCCAAAAACTTCTGCAATTTCTATGTTGAAGTAAAAGTCCATCTCTACTCATTTTAGGAAAGCAATATTTATGTATTTACTCTCTGGCAGATAACAGACTTAATATTCCTATATATCTTTAAGAAGAAGTTAGAGA
>NW_007727945.1:45971-47993 GCF_000696425.1 Galeopterus variegatus | reverse complement strand
TTTACTCTCTGGCAGATAACAGACTTAATATTCCTATATATCTTTAAGAAGAAGTTAGAGAGCCTGGTTTTCCCTACATGGCAATCACCTTCTTTAACTGGCAGCATTTGTGACAGAATAAACTCCATTAACTTGTTCTATTAGTGCTGTGTGCAGTCAGCAAGCTCAAAGCTGCGTAGAATGATGAAATAACTAACAGACTTCCTTAGACCCTGCCGAGTGCTTTCTGCCACCCAGAATATATAATTACTGCTCACATAAACAGGTAGAATTTGATATTCTATTGCTCAAGCAATTCCTGGAAATTCAAGGAGGTTCTTATTGGGAGAAATAAAAATAAAGTCTTTTTTCCTATATATACAGTTATTTATTATATTTATTATGAACCTGTTATATTAAAAATAAAACTGTACAGTACAATTTAATCTTTTTTCATTGGCTAATATGATGACCAAACAACTTGGCACAACCTAAAGAGCTTCATCTAGAAAAGATTTTTCTGACCAGATGCCTCCCAAAAGCCCATTAGCTACTTGTCAACAGCAGAACACAAGGTGAGCCAAAAACAGAGTAAATGGGAGTTAATGAAGCCAGCAGACCTGAGGATACTTTACCGAATATAAGTAAACAGGAGACAGATATCACACCATTAAAAATAATCCAAGCTGCATGTTTTGAAACAGGTATCTTACTCTGCAGATGGCACAGCTGCTAGTACTTATCCAAAGAGAGGTATTCTCCTTTAGAAACTTGTGCAACAAGGAACATTAGCCACTTCAGAAATATAAATGGGTCCCCCCTGCCTCCATTTTCTGCTGCCTGCCTTGCCCATTTGAGATGAAAGCTAGCTTTAGAGCTGACTAGCTGTATGGGCCTGCCGATATAAACCTTGAGCACATTACATTTTAGTCTAACAAAATATAGGAAGCATGAAGCTAAGCAATCACAAAGGGAATGATTGAAAGGAAGAGTCAGAACAGATGTAGAATGAGACGCATGAAAAAAAAACAACATTAAAATCAAATCCAAGCCATTTTTTGCTAGTGAGAATGAGTCTGTGATTTGCAGATTGCATATAACTAAGAAGAAAGGTATTTTTCATAACAATGACATATATTCAGCCTTTTGTTGGGAAAGGATTCCTTTTGTATTACAGCAGTATCTCTTTTGCTCTTATATTTAAAGGTCTCTATGCATTTCCATTATAAGCCCCTAGATTGAGTGTTTTGTAACTTGGCCACGAAAATTCACTGCAGATAGAAATTTTAAATTCAAGATATTATTCTTGTGATGGATTTTCTATGCTATTAACATTTTTCATTTGTCCATTTGTGAGTTAATAGGAATATATAACTTGTTTAAATGTTCTAGTTATAGAGAATTGTTAATGCCTCCCTCCCTCCTTGAGTCTTTTTTTCTGAAATAAAATAAAATAATTAAATGATGAAACTTTTTTTCTGAATCACTAATTTTATATTTATAACATGCATGTTATCAGGAAGTGACAGAAGTTACCTTTGGCTCCACAGAATCACTGAATCTTAAGACTGGTAAGGAACTTAAAAGTCATTTAATTTGATCAGAATACAGTAATTACTCCAGGCAATAGGGAATTATATGAGCCCGCTTTGCAACATAGTTATAAGAATCTCCATACATTTTGTTCAGAATGAAGTCAAGATTTTTGTCCATGCACAATGGATGAAGGTCGTCATTTCCCTTAAGGTAAGTTCAAATGTCCTAGTGTGTCTAATCTGATTTCCATTTGACTTCAGAGGAATGCCAAAAGAGAGAGCATGTTGTATTTATATCTTAGTATTTGGTATCAAGCTGTATTTCATCCTCTCTATTTTATTTTTTCTTAGATTGTTCTTAGAAATCTGTTTATAAGCAGTGATAAGAACTATAGCCTACAATATAGTATGCTTAGTTAGTATTCATATCTAGACTCTTTTAGAGTATAAGAACACTAAGCAAGGTATCAAAGATTTTTCCTTTCTATAATCCAAGTTAAAAAAAAAA
>NW_007727945.1:43160-45340 GCF_000696425.1 Galeopterus variegatus | reverse complement strand
AAAAAAAAAATACTCATTGATCACACACAATAGGGCTTATTCTAGATCCCGGGGATATGAATATCAATAAAACATGTTCCTATCCTTTAAGTAATTCATATTCCAACACAGGAGAAATACAAATATTGATCATACAGATTGTGATCCACCCTATGACAAATATGTGTATTTGGCGCTGTGAAATGACAGAATAGGGGTGTCTTATCTATTCTGGAGTTCATATAATTATTTCCACAAAAAAATATGGTTTCTCTAAATATAAAATAAGAAAAGTGTTAACCTGGCAAAAAAAAAATTAAGTGAACCGGAAAACATTTACAACACACATATATATGTAAAAACAAACAAACAAACAAAAAGGATATACAGATACTCACAGGAGGGAAAAGATATAGAATATTGGAAACTACAATAAATAAAAAACTGAAAAATAAATAAAAGACCAAAGAAGAATAAAGAAAAAGGTGAGGAATAGAGGAAGAAACAAAGATGGAAATAGTTGGGGGTTAGTAATACAGGGTGTTTCTATCATGCTAAAAGTTTGATACTTAGACAATATATGATGTATAACTGTTGAAAAATTTTTAAGTAATATTCTCTTGTGATCAAATACAAGTTTTAGCTGGGACACTCTATAAGACAACTCAAATAACTCTTGTTCTAGGATGTTTTTACTAAGTATCAATAAGAGGCAACACACAAGTCATAGTTAGAAATAAAAAGGAAAAAGGTTTGATAAATAGGATGAAGATGTCACCAACCGAGATCAAGAAAGTGAGAAAATATGATGAGTTTATTTGAAGGCATTTGGAATTTGAGGTGATCTCAGAGGTACCTAAGGGTAGGCAATTATCACACGTTCATTATAGAAATTGGATATTAGTTCATAGTTGAAGCCATAAAATTCTGAAAAGAGAAGTGGAGTATGGATAGTACCAGAAACTTAGGGAATGTCATTGTTTTAAACTGTGCACTGAGAAAGAGGAGCCTATGAAAGACACTCAGAATGAAAAATCAGAAAAAGAATAAGGTAAGTTTTGGGTTATAAAAACTTGAGGAATAGAAAATTGCAAAGAGAGGTTAATATCATAAAATACAGAAGAAACAGATAAAAAGATAAATACAGAAAACTCTGTTTGATTTGTCAAGGAAGAGGTCAAGAGTAAAGCTGAGTCAGTGGAGTTGTTGAGGGTAGAAACATAATTACAGTAGGTTGAAGACTGAATGCGAGGTGAGAAAATCGAGTTTGAAGTGCCATGAAAGCAGGACCAGGTTTATCATGTTTTTCCTAATATCCCCAGGCATAGCACAGAGCCCAACATAAGGAAGGTTTTTGATACAGTAATTGTGTGTTGACAGATAGACAGATTGACTGATTCATCCCTTTTTTCACCAGAAATGGAGCTGAAAGAGGAAGAAAAGAAATTGAATAATAGCTAGAGGGGAATGTAATGTTTAGAAATTGTATTTTCTTGTATTTCTGTATAGAAATTGAAAAGCAGTTTCCAGTAACAGAAGTGAAGATTTGAATATATAAGACACTGCTAGAGAGCTACATTCAGAAATAAGATCTCAGAAATGAGAGCATATAGGATCAAGAGTAACGTTATAGTGGTCTGATCCCCTGAGCCTGGAGTGAATATTTCTGGTTGGGTGTGATATAGATAAATGCACAGGTTGGAAGTGATAACATATATGCAAGGTATAAGAGAATATAATATAGATTTTACATTTCTTAATATAGAAGACAATACAATTTTTTGAGGGTAGAAAGTAGTGGATTGGCTAAAAACAGCAAGAAAAATTGTGAAATTTCAGAAGAGAGAAAGAATTATAGATAAAGAAAAGCAATGGATATCGAAGCTTAATATGAGCTTGTAAACACCTATTTATAATATTACCCATACACAAAGCTGTGCAATTTCAAGGGCTAAATATACCAGAGAGGATTAATTGTAGATAATTTTAGGATTAGGTATTTTGGGTAAAAAAACAATGAAAACAAATGTACAATGTAATTGAGCAGTTCTGATGATCATCCTCTATAATGCTCAAGTAGGATAATAAAGCCAGAAGAAGGCCTTTGGACTTGGGAGAAGGAAGAAATCAACAAATTGGAGATTTTTAGGAGGTTAAAGAGCAAGTGTTAATGAACTGAGGGTATGAAATGGAAAGGATAA